>NW_027326901.1:0-26772 GCF_047675955.1 Chlorocebus sabaeus | reverse complement strand
CAATTGATGCAGAGTAGGTTTTTGCAGTCCTTATATGTTTCAGAAATTAAGTGGTCTACTTACTAAGGGCTTTGAAGGCTCTTGGTCTTATTTAACCTAAATTTCTAGGGAATAGTTAGGATTAGGGGGGGTGATTGGTAGTAGGAGAGTAGAAATGATGGTGAGTGTGGGGGTGAGGGGTGTGGGTTTTGTGTTTTCAAGTTGTCAGTTCATTTTTGTGTTGTTGGGGGTGGGAAATAGTGATACTGAGACGGTGTAGATTAGGCGTATGTAGAAGTACAGGTTAAGTAGGGTTATGGTGACTATGATGGAGGGGATGACAAAGTTGTTGTTTATTGCAAGTTCTTGAATAGTTATTCATTTAGGTAGGAAGCCGGTTAGTGGGGGTAAACCTCCTAGGGATATAAGGGTGAATATTGTTAGTGGTATGAGTTGGGGTGATTTGTTTCAGGTGAGGGATAGTGTAAGGGTTGTGGTATTTGAGTTCAGATTGAGGAATAGGAATATGGTGGTTGTTAGGGCGATGTATATGGTTAGGTAGAGGGTTGTAATGGTTGGGTTGTATGTTAGCGTTATTATTATTCAGCCTATGTGAGTGATTGAGGAGTATGCTATAATTTTGCGTAATTGTGTTTGGTTTAGGCCTCCTCAGCTGCCTACTATGATGGATAGGGTTGAGAGGGTTATGAGGGCACAGGTGTTGATTGATGGGTGAATTTGACATATAATTGAGATGGGGGCTAGTTTTTGTCATGTGAGGAGGAGTAGGCCAGGAATTAGTGGTGTTCCTTGGGTGACTTCTGGAATTCAGAAGTGGAATGGGGCTATTCCTAGTTTTATGGCAAGGGCAGTTGTTATTATTAACGATGGAAGTTGGTTGGCGGTATTTGTTATTATTCAGTGCCCCGATAGTAGGTTGTTGAGGGTAATTGCTATTATAAGAATTATGGATGCGGTGGATTGTATTAGGAAATACTTGGTGGCGGCTTCTGTGGAGCGGGGGTTTGTTTTTTTGATTAAAATTGGAATGAAGGCTAGTATGTTTATTTCCAGGCCTGCTCAGGCGAGAAATCAGTGTGAGCTCAATAGTGTAGTGAGTGTGCCTGTGATTATTGTGGTGTAGATGATGAGTTGGGCTAGGGGGTTAATTAGTACGGGAAGGGTGTGACCAACATTTTCGGGGTATGGGCCCGATAGCTTATTTAGCTGACCTTACTTTAGGATGGGGTGTGTTAGGTAGCACGGAGAAGTTTGGATTCTCAGGGGTAGGTTCAATGCCTGCAATCTTAGAAATAAGAGGGTTGGGGCCTCTATCATTTACTCTATCAAAGTAACTCTTTTGTCAGACATATTTCTAGGTTTGAGGGGGAATGCTGGAGATTGTAATGGGTGTTAGGATGTTTCATATGAGAAATGCTAGTGTGAGTGGAAGGAAGTTTTTTCATAGTAGATGTATGAGTTGGTCGTAGCGGAAATCGGGGGTATGTTGCTCGAGTTCATAAGAATAGGGAGGTTAGGAGGAGCGTTTTGGTGGTAAAGCATGTTGTGAATAATTCTGGCGAGTGGGTGGGGTAGAATGTGCCTAGAAAGATTGTAGTTGTTAGGGCGTTCATTATAATAATGTTTATGTATTCGGCTATAAAGAATAGGGCGAATGGACCTGCGGCATACTCGATGTTAAAGCCTGATACTAGTTCTGATTCGCCTTCTATGAGGTCGAAGGGGGTTCGGTTTGTCTCTGCTAGTGTGGAGGTGAATCATATTATGGCTAGGGGTCATGATGGCAAGAGGAGTCAGATGTGCTCTTGTGTTGTAATGAGTATGTTAAGGTTAAATGAGCCGCTTGTTAGTAAGACTGATAGTAGGATAATAGCGAGGGTAACCTCATATGAAATTGTTTGAGCGACGGCTCGTAGGGCTCCAATTAGGGCGTAGTTTGAGTTTGATGCCCATCCTGATCATAGGATGGAGTGGACGGTTAGGCTGGATATGGCTAGGATGAACAGGAGTCCTAGGTTGAAATTGATTAGAGGGTTAGGTATGGGAAGGGGGGTTCATAGGAGGAGGGCAATGGAGAAGGCTAGGGCGGGTGCGATGGTGTAGAGAGTAGTGGTGGATGTTGAGGGTTTTAGAGGCTCTTTGGTGAAGAGTTTTATTGCATCAGCGAAGGGTTGTAGTAGTCCGTAAGGGCCTACAATGTTGGGTCCTTTGCGTAGTTGTATATAACCTAACAATTTTCGTTCAACAAGTGTAAGGAATGCTATGGCGGTTAGTGTAGATGCAACAAGGAGTATAAGGTTTGCTGTAGTCATAGTGTTAAGAAGAGGGGTTGAACCTCTGGTTTTAAAATTTTAAATTTTATGCAATTGCCGGGCTCTGCCATCTTAACAAACCCTGTTCTTGGGTGGGATTTGTAATGTTTTGTTAAATTAAGATTAGATCATTTATGGGGAGGGGGGCGCTATTGTGAAGTGGGCCCTATTTCTCTTGTCCTTTCGTACAGGGAGAAATGTTGAATAGATAGAAACCGACCTGGATTGCTCCGGTCTGAACTCAGATCACGTAGGACTTTAATCGTTGAACAAACGAACCCTTGATAGCTGCTGCACCATTAGGATGTCCTGATCCAACATCGAGGTCGTAAACTCTATTGTTGATATGGACTCTAGAATAGAATTGCGCTGTTATCCCTGGGGTAACTTGTTCCGTTGATCAAGTTATTGGGTCAATTGCAAGTATTGGTTTGCTTTGGCTTGTGTAGTCTTAGCATGGATTGTTCGGAGGTTTGACTGTGCTCCGAGGTCACCCCAACCAAAATTTTTAGTACAGGCATGGGGGTTTAAAGACCTGTGGGTTTGTGTGGTTTTTAGTTGTACTAGTAAATTGAAGCTCCGCAGGGTCTTCTCGTCTTATTAGTTCATGTCCGTCTCTTCACGGACAGGCCAATTTCACTGGTTGAAAGTAAGAGACAGTTAAACCCTCGTGATGCCATTCATGCGAGTCCCTAATTAGAGAACAAGTGATTATGCTACCTTTGCACGGTCAGGGTACCGCGGCCGTTAAACGTGTGTCACTGGGCAGGCGGTGCCTCTAATACTAGTAATGCTAGAGGTGATGTTTTTGGTAAACAGGCGGGGTTAGTTTTGCCGAGTTCCTTTTACTTTTTATAACCTTCCTTGAGGCATGCCTGTGTTGGATTAACAGTGGAAGTAATGTCAGCTTGTTTGTGTTTGTTGATATTGGACTGTTAAGTGTCGGTGAGGTTTTCGGTCTGACTTAGGCTTATGCGGTGGAGAAAATGTTCATGTTACTTATACTAACATTATTGCTTCTATGAAATGATAGATTGATCCAATGTGAGATGAGGAGTTCAGTTTTATGTTTGGTATTTTTTGGGTAGTTGATGTTGAGCTTGAACGCTTTCTTAATTGATGGCTGCTTTTGGGCCAACTATGGTGGTTATGCTTTTTACTCTCTATATAAGGTTTTTTCCTAGTGTCTAAAGAGCTGTCCCTCTTTAGACTAGCAATTGAGCTTACAAAAGGATTAAGAGGTTCTGTAGGTAAGCTCAAGGTTGAACTAAAATTCTATCTTGGATAACCAGCTATCATCAGGCTCGGTAGGCTTGTCACCTCTACCCATAAATCTTCCCACTATTTTGCTACATAGACGGGTGCGCTCTTTTAGCTGTTTTTGGGTAGCTCGTCTGATTTCGGGGGGTTTGGCTTTAGTTCTCTTTGCGAAACTATTTCTAGTTAATTCATTATGCAAAAGGTACAGAAGTTAGTTCTTGCTATTTTATGCTTGGGTGGTATTATTCTTTCCCTTACGGTACTGTGTCTATAGCGCCGAGTTAGAATTTCTATCACCTATACTTTATGTGGGTGAATGGTTTAGTGTATGGTTGTTTGGTATTAGTGTTAGTTATGTTTGGGGCTAGTGTTGGCTCAAGGTAGTCAAATTGTACTGAGATCTTCCGGGTGTAGGCCGGATGCTTTGCGTTAAGCTATACCTTGATTTATCCAAGTGCACCTTCCGGTACACTTACCGTGTTACGACTTATCCCCTCTATATAGGTATTAGGGTGTTTAGTTAATATAGTCCTTAAGTATATTTGAGGGGAGTGACGGGCGGTGTGTGCGTGCTTTATGGCCTTGTTCAATTAAGCACTCTATTCTTAATTTACTGCTAAATCCTCCTTGGACTCTTAGGTTTCATGAGAGTTATCGTGGGTTTTCTAGGATAGAAAATGTAGCCCATCTTTTTCCGTCTCATAGGCTACACCTTGACCTAACGTTTTTGCGAAAAGGGGTACTTGCGCTCACTTTGTGACCTTTATCAGGGTTTGCTGAAGATGGCGGTATATAGGCTGAGCAAGAGAGGGTGGGGTGGATCGGGGTTTATCGATTATGGGACAGGCTCCTCTAGGGGGGTGAAGCACCGCCAAGTCCTTTGAGTTTCAAGCGGTTGCTTGTAGTATTCTGGCGAGTAGTTTTGTTGGTTTAACTACTGAGGTTTAGGGCTAAGCATAGTGGGGTATCTAATCCCAGTTTGGGTCTTAGCTGTTGTGTATTCAGAGGTTTTAAAGCCACTTTCGTAGTTTATTTTATGTTAGCTAGGATTTTACAGTTTAGGTGGGGTTTAGCTTTAATTAGGCTGGGTCTAAAACACTCTCTACGCCGGTCTCTATTGGCTCGGGTTAATCGTGTGGCCGCGGTGGCTGGCACGAAATTGACCAACCCTTGGTGTAGCATAGCTTAGTTAAACTTTCGTTTATTACTAAAGGTTTGTCACTGCTGTTTCCCGTGG
Source organism: Chlorocebus sabaeus (assembly GCF_047675955.1). NCBI lineage: Eukaryota > Metazoa > Chordata > Mammalia > Primates > Cercopithecidae > Chlorocebus > Chlorocebus sabaeus. Next base: position 21,963 of record NW_027326901.1, on the reverse strand, counting down.
GGGTGTGGCTGAGCAAAGTGTTTTGAGCTGCATGTGCGTGCTTGATACTCACTCCTCTTAGTCATAGTGATTTGTAGGGCGTCTTCACTGGGGCGGGGAGGCTTGCATGTGTAATCTTGCTAAAGGTCAATAGAAAGGCCAGGACCAAACCTATTTGTCTATGGGATGTGTGAATCCATCTAGGCATTTTCAGTGTCTTGCTTTGGGGTAGGTTTAAGCTACGTAGACGAGAAGGTGGGTGTGAATGTAGGTGGCATCTTTGGGGTTGTGGGGGGGGGGGGTGGTTGGTAGGGTAAGCGAAGGTTAGTTGAGGGGTTAGTAGTTAGGGCATGCATACCTAAAAGATGGAAATACAAGCTTTGGCCGGGGGAGCAGGACTTTGTTTTCGGGGTTTGGCAAAGGGTGGTTGGTAGGGTAAGCGAAGGTTAGTTGAGGGGTTAGTAGTTAGGGCATGCATACCTAAAAGATGGAAATACAAGCTTTGGCCGGGGGAGCAGGACTTTGTTTTCGGGGTTTGGCAAAGGGTGGTTGGTAGGGTAAGCGAAGGTTAGTTGAGGGGTTAGTAGTTAGGGCATGCATACCTAAAAGATGGAAATACAAGCTTTGGCCGGGGGAGCAGGACTTTGTTTTCGGGGTTTGGCAAAGGGTGGTTGGTAGGGTAAGCGAAGGTTAGTTGAGGGGTTAGTAGTTAGGGCATGCATACCTAAAAGATGGAAATACAAGCTTTGGCCGGGGGAGCAGGACTTTGTTTTCGGGGTTTGGCAAAGGGTGGTTGGTAGGGTAAGCGAAGGTTAGTTGAGGGGTTAGTAGTTAGGGCATGCATACCTAAAAGATGGAAATACAAGCTTTGGCCGGGGGAGCAGGACTTTGTTTTCGGGGTTTGGCAAAGGGTGGTTTATGTGAAGGTCAAGGGGGGGGGGGGGGTTTGGTTAAGGTTTTTGAATTTTTTTGTAGTGTTGTGGGTTGGTTGTTGTATGTCTTACAAGCATGAATTAAATAACACATCGCTAGTAGTCATGCGGGGCTGGAATATTGAACGTAGGTGCGATTAATAATGGCATGGACTAGGAATCAAAGGCAGGCGCATTCAGGGCGGGATGTGGTGGGAGTCAGCATGTTGCGATGGTGTTGCGTGCAGACCAGAGATAAAAAATACCAAATGCATGGGAAGCTCCAGTGACTGGTTAATAGGGTGATAGACCCGTGATCCATCGAGATGTCTTATTTAAGAGGAACGTGTGGACGGTTTTAGTTGGCATGGCCCTGAGGTAAGAACCAGATGCCGGATACAGCTCATTCTTAGCTACCCCCACGGGTCGTGGGCCCGGAGCGAGGAGGGTAACACTGCTTGTGCGGGATATTGATTTCACGGAGGATGGTGAGTAAGAGAGTTCTAAGTGAGGGGGGTCATCCGTGGTGGGGAGGAAGGTTTGTAGTAGGTATGTACTATTGTACGACAAATAAGGTAATGTATTATGTACGGAGGACGGTCTTGCTGTCTGTGTTGGTGTGTTGTGGGTGGAGTGGGCGGGTTATGGTGTTTCGTGGTTGGGTTGTATGTGAGATCTCTGTTTGGTGGGTATGCTTTTTGGAGGCTGTGGGTGCGGATATGATAGTATGTGTTATGTACAGTTAAGCAGATATAGTACTATATATTATTCATGTTGGCTAGCAGTAATGCACGAATTACATAGCATATTTATGTAAAGGTGCTTGAGTTGTACTGTAGGGTTTGTACAATATAAAAGACAGAAAGTAGTTTAAGCTAGAATGCCAGTTTTGGGTGTTGGTGGTGAAGTCGAGTGCTTTCTTTCTGAGCTGTCCTAGGGGTTATGAGTCTCATCTCTAGTTTACAAGACTAGTGTATTAGTTTATACTACAAGGGCAAGTTCATTTGAGTAGGTTATTTTCGATTAGGGAGGTTAGTGGTATCAGGATTAGAACTGTGGTGAAGTATATTGTGGATGCTAGTTGACCAATAAAAATGAAGGGTTGGCTTACTGGCTGACTTCCGATCCAGGTGAGGGTTAATAGGGTTGTAATTAGGAATCAGAACAGGAATTGGCTAAGTGGGCGGAATATTATGCTTTGTTGTTTGGAATTATGAAGTGTGGGGATAATAGATAGGATGAGGATTGAAAGGAAGAGTGCTAGTACGCCCCCTAGTTTATTAGGAACAGATCGTAGAATTGCGTATGCAAATAGGAAGTATCACTCTGGTTTGATGTGTGGAGGGGTATTTAGTGGGTCGGCTGGGATGTAGTTGTCTGGGTCGTTTAGGAGGTTGGGTGAGAGTAGTGTTAGTGTTGTTAGGATGAAGAGGAGGAGGACTAGGCCTAGGATATCCTTAATTGTGTAGTAGGGGTGGAAGGGGATTTTGTCTGAGTCTGATGAGATTCCGCAGGGGTTGTTTGATCCTGTTTCGTGTAGGAATAGCAGATGGACTATTGTAAGAGCGGTGATAATGAAAGGTAGAATAAAGTGTAGGGTGAAGAATCGTGAAAGGGTGGGGTTGCCAATGGAGTACCCACCTCAGATTCATTGGACGAGGTCGGTCCCGATGTATGGGATTGCTGATAATAGGTTTGTGATCACTGTTGCTCCTCAGAATGATATTTGGCCTCATGGAAGTACGTAGCCTATAAAGGCTGTTGCTATAGTCAAGAATAGAAGTATAATGCCAGTGTTCCAGGTTTTTAGGAGAAGGAATGAGCCATAGTAAAGACCTCGGCCTACGTGTAGAAAGAGGCAGATGAAAAATATGGAGGCGCCGTTGGCGTGGAGGTAGCGAATGATTCAGCCGTGGTTTACGTCTCGGGTGATGTGTGCGATTGAAGAGAAGGCAGAAGAGGTGTCTGGTGAGTAATGTATTGCTAAGAATAGGCCTGTGATGATCTGTAGAATTAGGCAGAATGCGAGGAGTGAGCCGAAGTTTCATCATATGGAAATGTTGGATGGGGTTGGCAGGTCAATGAGGGAGTGGTTAATTATTTTTATAATTGGGTTGGATTTACGTATTGGGGTCATTAGTGCTTTTGTAGTTGAAGTACAACGGTGGTTTTTCATATCATTGGTTATGGCTGTAGTCCATGCAAGAGCAATGACATATATTTTATTTGCGTTGAGTGTATTGTTGGTTATGGGATTTGTTGGATTTTCTTCTAAGCCCTCTCCTATTTATGGGGGGCTAGCATTGATTGTTAGTGGTGTGGTTGGTTGTATGGTAGTTTTAGGTTTTGGGGGGACTTATATAGGTCTGATGTTGTTTTTAATTTATTTGGGGGGTATAATAATTGTTTTTGGTTATACTACAGCGATAGCTATTGAGGAGTACCCTGAGACATGGGGTTCAGGGTTTGGGGTTTTAGGGGGTCTTTTGGTGGGTTTAATAATAGAAGTAGGGTTAGTTCTATGGGTTTCAAGTTCTGATGGGGTAGTGGTAGTTAGTTTTAATAGTATGGGGAGTTGGGTGATTTTTGAGGGAGAGGGGTCAGGGTTAGTTCGGGGGGATTCTATTGGTGCTGGTGCTTTGTACGATTATGGGCGTTGGTTAGTAGTGGTTGCTGGTTGGACATTATTTGTGGGTGTATATATTGTAATTGAGATCACTCGGGGTAATAGGTTATATTATTAGAAGTAGGGTTAGGGTGAGGGGGATGAGAAAGGAGAGGGAGTATAGCTTAATTATGCCTTTTTGGGTGGTGACAGTTTTGGAAGCGGTGGTATGTACATGTGCGATCATCTTGGGTATAGATTTTTCTAGTCATATTGAATCTAGTAGAAGAAGGGCTAGGTTTTGGCTTATGAGTAGGTTTTGATATGGGACTATGCGGTGAATTGTAGTGGGAAAATATCCTAGTATGTTGGAGAATTTAAATATTTGTGATGGGTTGTTTATTTTTAGTTTGTTGGTTATAGAGGTCAGGTCTAGGGTTATTAGGAAACCAAGGATAGTTGCATACAGGGCTGAGAGTTTTAAGTAGTGAGGTATTGTTGGTTGGGGAAGCGAAGTGGGGGGGATGTTGTTGGTGATAAGGAATCCAGTAATAATGCTGCCCATTGTGAGGCGTTTAATTGGGTTAAGTAGGGTGGGGTTATTTTCGTTAATGTTTATTAGGGTTGAAAAGCGAGGTGGCCCTGTTATGGTGAGGAGAATGATTCGAGTACTATAGGCGCTTGTTAGAGAGGTGGCGATGAAGGTGATAGATAGGGCTCAGGCGTTGGTATATGACGTGTTTGTGGCTTCGATAATGAGATCTTTGGAGTAGAAGCCTGTGAGGAATGGTATTCCTGTGAGTGCTAGGTTGCCGATGAGTAGGGAAGTTGAGGTGAGGGGTATTGTTTTGAATAGGCCTCCTATTTTTCGGATGTCTTGTTCGTTATTTAGGTTATGAATGATGGATCCGGAGCATATGAAAAGTAGGGCTTTGAAGAAGGCGTGAGTACAGATATGCAGGAATGCTAAATATGGTTGATTGATGCCGATGGTAACTATTATTAGGCCTAGTTGGCTTGAGGTGGAGAAGGCTACGATTTTTTTGATGTCGTTTTGTGTGAGGGCGCAGATGGCTATAAATATGGTGGTGATAGCTCCCAGACATAGTGTGAGGCTTTGAAGTAGTGTGTTGCTTTCTATTAAAGGGTGGAAGCGAATGAGTAAGTACACCCCGGCAACAACCATGGTACTAGAGTGTAGTAGGGCTGAGACTGGAGTTGGGCCTTCTATGGCGGAGGGTAGTCAAGGATGAAGGCCAAGTTGAGCTGATTTTCCTATTGCTGCTAGGAGAAGGCCTATTAGTGGGAGGGAGTTTGGGTTGGGGTTTAGAGTTAGTATTTGTTGTATGTCTCATGAGTTGTAGTGTAGGAGGAAATATGCTATAGCTAGGATGAGGCCAATATCGCCAATGCGATTGTACAGGATTGCTTGGATTGCTGCTGTGTTGGCGTCCGTTCGAGAATATCATCAGCCGATTAATAAGAAAGATATGATTCCTACGCCCTCCCAGCCGATGAAGAGTTGAAAAAGGTTGTTAGCGGTGGTCAAGATTAGTATTGTGATGAGGAAAATAAGGAGATATTTGAAGAATTGGTTGATGTTTGGGTCTGAGCTTATGTATCATAGTGAGAATTCTATAATAGACCAGGTGATGAATAGTGCGATTGGGGTGAATATTACGGAGAAGTAGTCTAGTTTAAAGCTTAGTGTTAGATCTAGTGTTTGAGTTATTATTCAGTGTCAGCTTCAAATGGTTGTTTCTTGGTTTAGGGAGATGTATAGGGTTGTTGGAATAAGGCTGGTAATGAAAGCATATATTATAGTTGTTTTTACATGGTTTGGGTATGATTGTTTTTTGTTGGGGTTGATAAAGGTGGCAATGATTGGGGGGGTTAGGGAGGCGAGGGTTGCTATTATAATGGAGGTGTGCATGGTTATTACTTTTATTTGGAGTTGCACCAATATTTTTGGTTCCTAAAACCAATGGATAGCTGTTATCCTTTAAAAGTTGAGAAAACCATAGTGTTAAGTATGGGGGCATGGGTTAGCAGTCCTTGCGAGTTTTCTCGGTAAATAAGAAGTGGTGAGCTTCTATGGTCAGATTCACAGTCTAGTGTTTTGGTTAAACTATATTTACAGGAGGTAAACCCTAGAATGATGTTGGGGTTAAGGGATAGAAGGATAATTGGGGTGAGGTGTATGAATATTAGTGTATTTTCTCGTGTGAAAGGGGGTTTTATGTTGATTATGTGGTGTGTGAGTTTTCCTCGTTGTATTGTAATGAATATGTGGAGAGAGTAGAGGGCTGTGATTAGTATGTTAAGTCCTGTTAGTATAATAGTGATGTGGGATCAAGAGAATGAGGCTGTAATCACGAAGAGTTCTCCGATTAGATTAATGGTGGGGGGTAAGGCTAGGTTGGTGAGGTTTGCTGTGAACCATCAGAAGGTTATTAGTGGAAGTAGTGTTTGAAGTCCTCGGGAGAGTATCATAATGCGGCTGTGAGTGCGTTCATAGTTTGAATTAGCTAGGCAGAATAATATAGAGGAAGTAAGTCCGTGGGCAATTATGAGGGTGATTGCGCCGGAAAAGCTTCAGGGGGTTTGAATGAGAGAGGCTATGATTACTAGGGATATATGGCTTACAGAAGAGTATGCGATGAGTGATTTTAGGTCTGTTTGTCGTAGACAGATTGAGCTTGTTATAATTATGCCTCATAGGGCTAGCATGAGGAAGGGGTAGGCTATGTACTCTGTTAGAGGGTTGAGAATAGAGGTGAGTCGTATTATGCCATAGCCGCCTAGTTTTAGGAGTACTGCGGCGAGGACTATTGAGCCTGCGATAGGAGCTTCAACATGGGCTTTGGGGAGTCACAGGTGTAAGCCATATAAGGGTATTTTTGTTATGAAAGCCATTATGCATGCCAGTCAGATGAGGTTGTGTGATCAAGTGGTTGTTAGTTTTTGGTCTGTGAGTGTTAGTAGTATGATATTTAATGAGCCTGTGTTATTGTAGGTGTAGGTTAATATGATGAGCAGGGGTAGAGAGCCAGTTAGTGTATAGAATAGAAAGTATGTGCTTGCGTTGAGGCGTTCTGCTTGGGTACCTCATTTAGTGATGATGATTAGGGTGGGAATAAGGGTGGTTTCAAATAAGATATAGAATAAGATCAATTCTGTGGCTATGAATGTTAGAATTAGGGTGATTTGAAGGAAAATTATTGTGGATAGGTAGAGTTTTTTTTGTGAGGGGGGCTGATTGCATAGGTGGTATTGGCTAGCTATCATCATGAGAGGTAGGAGTCAAGCGGTTAGTGTTAAAAGAGGTGTTGTTAGTGGGTCGGAGGATAGGTAGGTTGAGTGATTAAGGAGGTTGTTATTGGTTTGATTAAAAAATAACAAGGGAATAAGGCTAATGATTAGGCTATGTGTAGTTAAGTTAATTCAGATTATGTTGTTTGTAGAGAATCATGTTATTGGTAGTAATATAGTTGTTGGAACAATTATTTTTAACATTGAAGCAGGTTTAAGTTGTGAATGTAATCTAGACCATATGTATTGGAGATTGAGACTAGTAGGGCAAGGCCTACTGCTGTTTCGCAAGCAGCAAATACTAGTAGGATGATCGGTATGATATTGGTTAGGGGGGAGTGTGCATTTGAGGCTATGAGAGCGATTATGATGAAGAGTGATATTATTATTCCTTCTAGGCAGAGGAGGGAGGCTATCAGGTGTGAGCGATAGACCAGCATTCCCAGGAGTGAGATGGCGAATGCTAGTGTAATATTCATGAAGATAGGTGACATTTGGTTAGTATGATAATCATAATTTAATGAGTCGAAATCATTTGTTTTGTTTAAACTACTTACCAATTCGGCTCAATCTAGTCCTTTTTGGGATCATTCGTAGGCTAGACTGAGGGTTAGGATGGTGATGAGTGTGATGGATGATTTAATTATTATTGGGAGGTTTGTTGTTTGGAGAGCCCATGGTAGGGACAATAGTAGGGCGATTTCTAAGTCGAATAGTAGGAAGGTAATGGCAACTAGGAAGAATTTTATTGAAAATGGGATGCGAGCGGGGTTTAGTGGGTCAAAGCCACACTCATAAGGGTTTGTTTTTTCTGCATAGGAGTTAAGTTGGGGTAATCAGAATATGGCAGTTATTAGTAGTGAGGTTAAAAGGGTGTTGATTGTTAGGGCTAGTACTAGGTTGATTACTCCTTTTTGAACATTGTCAAAGCTAATTGATTGGAAGTCAATTGTACTGGTCATACTAAAAGAGTAGGATCCTCATCAGTAAATAGAGATATAAAGGAGTAATCATACGACGTCTACGAAGTGTCAATATCAAGTGGCAGCCTCAAAGCCGAAGTGGTGATTTGGTGTGAAGTGGAATAATAGTTGGCGAATGAGGCAGATAAGGAGGAAAGTGGATCCAATGATGACGTGGAGTCCATGGAATCCCGTAGCGATAAAGAATGTTGAGCCATAGATGCCGTCGGAGATGGTGAAGGGTGCTTCAAAGTACTCTGAGATCTGTAGTAGGGTGAAGTAGATGCCTAGTAGAATTGTAATGAGTAGGGCTTGGGTTGTTTGTTTTCGATTGTTGTTTATAAGGCTGTGGTGAGCTCAGGTAATTGTGACTCCTGATGCTAATAATACGGAGGTGTTTAGAAGGGGTACTTCTAAGGGATCTAATGGGGTAATACCTGTTGGTGGTCAGTGGCCTCCTAAATAGGGGGTTGGGGCTAGGCTTGAGTGGTAGAATGCTCAGAAGAACCCGGTAAAGAAGAAGATTTCCGAGATAATGAATAGGACTATGCCATAGCGAAGGTTTTTTTGAACGGGTGTCGTGTGATGTCCTTGATAGGTGCTTTCTCGTACGACATCGCGTCATCATTGGTGAAGGGTTAGTGTTATGGTTAGTAGGCCTAGTGTCAATAGAGTGGTAGAATAGAAGTGGAATCACATGACTAAGCCGGATGTTATTAGGAGGGTTGACAGAGCTCCTGTTAGTGGTCAAGGGCTGGGTTTGACTATGTGATAAGCATGGAATTGGTGGGTCATTAGGTGTTGTTGTGTAAATAGAGGCTAACTAGAAGTGTGAAAACATAGGCTTGGATTAAAGCAACTGCGATCTCTAGGATGGTGAGTAGTATTAGAAGTGTAAAGGTTAGTAAAGCAGCGGGGGGGCTGATACTTAGTAGTGTTAGTGCAGTGTTTCCGATTAGGTGTATTAGCAGGTGGCCGGCCGTGATGTTGGCAGTTAAGCGTACAGCTAGGGCCACTGGTTGAATAATCAAGCTAATGGTTTCGATTATTACTAGTATGGGAATGAGTAATGTTGGTGTGCCTTGTGGTAGGAGGTGAGCTAGGGAGTTTTTGGTTTTAAAGCGAAGGCCTGTGATTGCTGTGCCGGCTCATAAGGGGATTGCTATAGCGAGGTTTATAGATAGTTGGGTGGTAGGTGTAAATGAGTGGGGTAGAAGTCCTAGGAGATTAGTTGTGGTGATAAAGGTGATTAGAGACATTAGTATTAGGGACCAGGTTCGCCCCTTAGCATTGTGGGTTATTATTATTTGCTTTAGAGCGAGTAGTACTAGGTTACGTTGAATAGTGGTTAGTCGGTTGTTAATGAGGTGTTTGGAAGTTGGAATTAGTAGTACGGGGAATATGATGATGGGGATTGTAGCAGGTTGGTTTAGGATTATTGGAGTTGCGAATAAGGTAAATAAATTTTCGTTCATTTTAGTTGTCAGTGGTTATTGGGGGTTTGCTTGTCAGAGTTTTTTTGTTGGGGGGATTGATAGTAACATATGTCTAGCAGTTTTAGTTGTGTAATAAGATATAGTGTAGGGAGTATTGTTGTAATAGTGATAAATCATGTGGATGTGTCTAATTGAGGCATTTCGCTGCAGAGGGTATGCCCCTCAATTTTTAACTTAAAAGGTTAACGCTAGAATAGCTGTGCAGTGCATTTGTATAGTGGAAAGGGAGTGGGGTATTTATAGGGTAAACACAGGTCCTATTTCAAAGATTTTTAATGGGATTAGTTCTGCGACGATAGGTATGAAGCTGTGGTTAGCTCCACAGATTTCTGAGCATTGTCCATAATAGACGCCTGGTCGTGTGGCGGTAAATGTGGTTTGATTTAAGCGTCCGGGTACTGCATCTGTTTTTAAACCTAGTGTGGGAATAGTTCATGAGTGTAGGACATCTTGAGATGTGATTATTATACGGACGGGGGCTTCAATTGGGAGAACCACTCGGTTGTCAACTTCTAGAAGTCGAAGGTCTCCTGGGTTTAAGAATAATGGAGGCAGTATGTAAGAATTAAAGATGAGGCCTCCGTAGTCTGTGTATTCGTAGGTTCAGTATCATTGATGTCCAATTGATTTAATAGTAAAGGAGGGGTTGTTGATTTCGTCTGTCAGGTACAGAATGCGTAGAGATGGTAGGGCAATCAGGATTAGAATGATTGCGGGTAAGATGGTTCAAGTGGTCTCTATCTCCTGGGCGTCTGTAATGTTGGTATTGGTTAGTTTTGTTGTGAGTGTTGAGGATAGGGCGTATAGGACTAAAAAGCTAATTAAAGAGATAGTTATAAATGCATAGTCGTGGAAGGTGATTAGCTCTTCTATGACAGGGGATGTAGCATCTTGTAGACCTAGTTGAACTGGGTGGGCCATGTAAGATATAGGGTTATAGCCTATAATTTGGTTTCGACAAAGCCATGAAATAGTTTTTCTAATATCTCATTGAAAAAGTTATAGGGGTTATAGGATTGGCTTGAAACCGGTTTTAGGGGGTTCGATTCCCCCCTTTTTCGCTCAATTTAATGTAGGTTGGTTCTTCAAATGTGTGGTAAGGCGGGGGACAGCCATTTAATCATTCGAGGTTGGTGGGGGATTGTTCGGCCATTGATACTTTGCGTTTTGAGGCGAAGGCCTCTCAGATCATGTAGATTATTAGGATTACTGCTACTAGTGAAATAAAAGAGCCAATGGACGATAGAATATTTCATGTGGTATAAGCATCGGGGTAGTCAGAATAGCGTCGGGGTATTCCGGATAGGCCAAGGAAGTGTTGTGGAAAAAAGGTTAAATTTACGCCTGTGAATATAATAATAAAGTGGGCTTTGGCATAGGTTTGGTCTAATGTGTAGCCTGAAAATAAAGGGAATCAGTGGACAAAGCCCCCTATAATGGCAAAAACAGCTCCTATTGACAAAACATAGTGGAAATGGGCGACAACATAGTATGTATCGTGTAGTACAATATCTAGGGATGAGTTTGCTAAGATAATACCGGTGAGACCCCCTATGGTGAATAGAAAAATAAAGCCTAGGGCTCAAAGTATTGCGGCAGATCATTTGATATTGCCTCCATGAAGTGTAGCAAGTCAGCTGAAAACTTTAACTCCAGTAGGAATTGCAATGATTATAGTAGCAGAGGTAAAGTAGGCCCGTGTGTCCACATCTATACCCACTGTAAATATATGATGGGCTCATACAATAAATCCTAGGAACCCGATTGACATTATAGCCCAGGTTATACCTATATATCCAAATGGCTCTTTCTTCCCGGAGTAGTAAGTTACGATGTGGGAGATTATTCCGAACCCGGGGAGAATGAGGATGTAGACTTCAGGGTGACCAAAGAATCAAAATAGGTGTTGGTATAGGATAGGGTCTCCCCCTCCAGTAGGATCAAAGAAGGTAGTGTTGAGGTTGCGGTCTGTTAATAGTATAGTAATGCCGGCAGCTAAGACTGGCAGGGAGAGGAGTAGTAGGATTGCTGTGATTAGGACAGATCAGACAAATAACGGGGTTTGATACTGGGATATGGCGGGGGGCTTCATGTTGATAATGGTGGTAATGAAGTTGATAGCCCCCAGGATAGAGGAAACTCCTGCTAGGTGGAGGGAGAAAATAACTAAGTCTACGGAGGCCCCTGGGTGAGAGAGGTTTCCTGCTAAGGGGGGGTATACTGTTCAACCTGTTCCAGCGCCAGCCTCGATTATGGTTGATGCCATTAGCAGCAGGAAGGAGGGGGGAAGAAGTCAGAAGCTCATATTATTTAGACGGGGAAATGCTATGTCAGGAGCACCAATTATCAAGGGTACTAGTCAGTTCCCGAACCCCCCGATTATAATGGGTATAACTATGAAGAAAATTATAATAAATGCATGGGCTGTTACAATGACATTATAGATATGGTCACTGCCTAGTAAACTACCGGGTTGGCCTAATTCAGCTCGAATGAGAAGGCTTAGAGCTGTACCTATGATTCCAGCTCATGCACCGAATAGTAGGTATAGAGTTCCGATGTCTTTATGGTTTGTTGAAAAGAGTCAACGATTAATGAACATGGGTGGAGGAAGGGTAAAATGGCTGAGTAAGCATTAGGCTGTAAACCTGAAGACAGAGGTCTGATCCTCTTTTTGCCAGCCCCGAGGTGATTTTCATGTTAAATTGCAAGTTTAAAGGAGCAGTTTTAAGTTTCTGCCGGGGCTTCTCCCGCCTTTTTTTCTCGTGGCGGGAGAAGTGGATCAAAGCCAGTTGATTAGGGTGTTTAGCTGTTAACTAAATTTTTATGGGTTTGAGTCCCATTGGTCTAGTAGGGGCTTAGCTTAATTAAAGTGGTTGATTTGCGTTCAATTGATGCAGAGTAGGTTTTTGCAGTCCTTATATGTTTCAGAAATTAAGTGGTCTACTTACTAAGGGCTTTGAAGGCTCTTGGTCTTATTTAACCTAAATTTCTAGGGAATAGTTAGGATTAGGGGGGTGATTGGTAGTAGGAGAGTAGAAATGATGGTGAGTGTGGGGGTGAGGGGTGTGGGTTTTGTGTTTTCAAGTTGTCAGTTCATTTTTGTGTTGTTGGGGGTGGGAAATAGTGATACTGAGACGGTGTAGATTAGGCGTATGTAGAAGTACAGGTTAAGTAGGGTTATGGTGACTATGATGGAGGGGATGACAAAGTTGTTGTTTATTGCAAGTTCTTGAATAGTTATTCATTTAGGTAGGAAGCCGGTTAGTGGGGGTAAACCTCCTAGGGATATAAGGGTGAATATTGTTAGTGGTATGAGTTGGGGTGATTTGTTTCAGGTGAGGGATAGTGTAAGGGTTGTGGTATTTGAGTTCAGATTGAGGAATAGGAATATGGTGGTTGTTAGGGCGATGTATATGGTTAGGTAGAGGGTTGTAATGGTTGGGTTGTATGTTAGCGTTATTATTATTCAGCCTATGTGAGTGATTGAGGAGTATGCTATAATTTTGCGTAATTGTGTTTGGTTTAGGCCTCCTCAGCTGCCTACTATGATGGATAGGGTTGAGAGGGTTATGAGGGCACAGGTGTTGATTGATGGGTGAATTTGACATATAATTGAGATGGGGGCTAGTTTTTGTCATGTGAGGAGGAGTAGGCCAGGAATTAGTGGTGTTCCTTGGGTGACTTCTGGAATTCAGAAGTGGAATGGGGCTATTCCTAGTTTTATGGCAAGGGCAGTTGTTATTATTAACGATGGAAGTTGGTTGGCGGTATTTGTTATTATTCAGTGCCCCGATAGTAGGTTGTTGAGGGTAATTGCTATTATAAGAATTATGGATGCGGTGGATTGTATTAGGAAATACTTGGTGGCGGCTTCTGTGGAGCGGGGGTTTGTTTTTTTGATTAAAATTGGAATGAAGGCTAGTATGTTTATTTCCAGGCCTGCTCAGGCGAGAAATCAGTGTGAGCTCAATAGTGTAGTGAGTGTGCCTGTGATTATTGTGGTGTAGATGATGAGTTGGGCTAGGGGGTTAATTAGTACGGGAAGGGTGTGACCAACATTTTCGGGGTATGGGCCCGATAGCTTATTTAGCTGACCTTACTTTAGGATGGGGTGTGTTAGGTAGCACGGAGAAGTTTGGATTCTCAGGGGTAGGTTCAATGCCTGCAATCTTAGAAATAAGAGGGTTGGGGCCTCTATCATTTACTCTATCAAAGTAACTCTTTTGTCAGACATATTTCTAGGTTTGAGGGGGAATGCTGGAGATTGTAATGGGTGTTAGGATGTTTCATATGAGAAATGCTAGTGTGAGTGGAAGGAAGTTTTTTCATAGTAGATGTATGAGTTGGTCGTAGCGGAATCGGGGGTATGTTGCTCGAGTTCATAAGAATAGGGAGGTTAGGAGGAGCGTTTTGGTGGTAAAGCATGTTGTGAATAATTCTGGCGAGTGGGTGGGGTAGAATGTGCCTAGAAAGATTGTAGTTGTTAGGGCGTTCATTATAATAATGTTTATGTATTCGGCTATAAAGAATAGGGCGAATGGACCTGCGGCATACTCGATGTTAAAGCCTGATACTAGTTCTGATTCGCCTTCTATGAGGTCGAAGGGGGTTCGGTTTGTCTCTGCTAGTGTGGAGGTGAATCATATTATGGCTAGGGGTCATGATGGCAAGAGGAGTCAGATGTGCTCTTGTGTTGTAATGAGTATGTTAAGGTTAAATGAGCCGCTTGTTAGTAAGACTGATAGTAGGATAATAGCGAGGGTAACCTCATATGAAATTGTTTGAGCGACGGCTCGTAGGGCTCCAATTAGGGCGTAGTTTGAGTTTGATGCCCATCCTGATCATAGGATGGAGTGGACGGTTAGGCTGGATATGGCTAGGATGAACAGGAGTCCTAGGTTGAAATTGATTAGAGGGTTAGGTATGGGAAGGGGGGTTCATAGGAGGAGGGCAATGGAGAAGGCTAGGGCGGGTGCGATGGTGTAGAGAGTAGTGGTGGATGTTGAGGGTTTTAGAGGCTCTTTGGTGAAGAGTTTTATTGCATCAGCGAAGGGTTGTAGTAGTCCGTAAGGGCCTACAATGTTGGGTCCTTTGCGTAGTTGTATATAACCTAACAATTTTCGTTCAACAAGTGTAAGGAATGCTATGGCGGTTAGTGTAGATGCAACAAGGAGTATAAGGTTTGCTGTAGTCATAGTGTTAAGAAGAGGGGTTGAACCTCTGGTTTTAAAATTTTAAATTTTATGCAATTGCCGGCTCTGCCATCTTAACAAACCCTGTTCTTGGGTGGGATTTGTAATGTTTTGTTAAATTAAGATTAGATCATTTATGGGGAGGGGGGCGCTATTGTGAAGTGGGCCCTATTTCTCTTGTCCTTTCGTACAGGGAGAAATGTTGAATAGATAGAAACCGACCTGGATTGCTCCGGTCTGAACTCAGATCACGTAGGACTTTAATCGTTGAACAAACGAACCCTTGATAGCTGCTGCACCATTAGGATGTCCTGATCCAACATCGAGGTCGTAAACTCTATTGTTGATATGGACTCTAGAATAGAATTGCGCTGTTATCCCTGGGGTAACTTGTTCCGTTGATCAAGTTATTGGGTCAATTGCAAGTATTGGTTTGCTTTGGCTTGTGTAGTCTTAGCATGGATTGTTCGGAGGTTTGACTGTGCTCCGAGGTCACCCCAACCAAAATTTTTAGTACAGGCATGGGGGTTTAAAGACCTGTGGGTTTGTGTGGTTTTTAGTTGTACTAGTAAATTGAAGCTCCGCAGGGTCTTCTCGTCTTATTAGTTCATGTCCGTCTCTTCACGGACAGGCCAATTTCACTGGTTGAAAGTAAGAGACAGTTAAACCCTCGTGATGCCATTCATGCGAGTCCCTAATTAGAGAACAAGTGATTATGCTACCTTTGCACGGTCAGGGTACCGCGGCCGTTAAACGTGTGTCACTGGGCAGGCGGTGCCTCTAATACTAGTAATGCTAGAGGTGATGTTTTTGGTAAACAGGCGGGGGTTAGTTTTGCCGAGTTCCTTTTACTTTTTATAACCTTCCTTGAGGCATGCCTGTGTTGGATTAACAGTGGAAGTAATGTCAGCTTGTTTGTGTTTGTTGATATTGGACTGTTAAGTGTCGGTGAGGTTTTCGGTCTGACTTAGGCTTATGCGGTGGAGAAAATGTTCATGTTACTTATACTAACATTATTGCTTCTATGAAATGATAGATTGATCCAATGTGAGATGAGGAGTTCAGTTTTATGTTTGGTATTTTTTGGGTAGTTGATGTTGAGCTTGAACGCTTTCTTAATTGATGGCTGCTTTTGGGCCAACTATGGTGGTTATGCTTTTTACTCTCTATATAAGGTTTTTTCCTAGTGTCTAAAGAGCTGTCCCTCTTTAGACTAGCATTGAGCTTACAAAAGGATTAAGAGGTTCTGTAGGTAAGCTCAAGGTTGAACTAAAAATTCTATCTTGGATAACCAGCTATCATCAGGCTCGGTAGGCTTGTCACCTCTACCCATAAATCTTCCCACTATTTTGCTACATAGACGGGTGCGCTCTTTTAGCTGTTTTTGGGTAGCTCGTCTGATTTCGGGGGGTTTGGCTTTAGTTCTCTTTGCGAAACTATTTCTAGTTAATTCATTATGCAAAAGGTACAGAAGTTAGTTCTTGCTATTTTATGCTTGGGTGGTATTATTCTTTCCCTTACGGTACTGTGTCTATAGCGCCGAGTTAGAATTTCTATCACCTATACTTTATGTGGGTGAATGGTTTAGTGTATGGTTGTTTGGTATTAGTGTTAGTTATGTTTGGGGCTAGTGTTGGCTCAAGGTAGTCAAATTGTACTGAGATCTTCCGGGTGTAGGCCGGATGCTTTGCGTTAAGCTATACCTTGATTTATCCAAGTGCACCTTCCGGTACACTTACCGTGTTACGACTTATCCCCTCTATATAGGTATTAGGGTGTTTAGTTAATATAGTCCTTAAGTATATTTGAGGGGAGTGACGGGCGGTGTGTGCGTGCTTTATGGCCTTGTTCAATTAAGCACTCTATTCTTAATTTACTGCTAAATCCTCCTTGGACTCTTAGGTTTCATGAGAGTTATCGTGGGTTTTCTAGGATAGAAAATGTAGCCCATCTTTTTCCGTCTCATAGGCTACACCTTGACCTAACGTTTTTGCGAAAAGGGGTACTTGCGCTCACTTTGTGACCTTTATCAGGGTTTGCTGAAGATGGCGGTATATAGGCTGAGCAAGAGAGGGTGGGGTGGATCGGGGTTTATCGATTATGGGACAGGCTCCTCTAGGGGGGTGAAGCACCGCCAAGTCCTTTGAGTTTCAAGCGGTTGCTTGTAGTATTCTGGCGAGTAGTTTTGTTGGTTTAACTACTGAGGTTTAGGGCTAAGCATAGTGGGGTATCTAATCCCAGTTTGGGTCTTAGCTGTTGTGTATTCAGAGGTTTTAAAGCCACTTTCGTAGTTTATTTTATGTTAGCTAGGATTTTACAGTTTAGGTGGGGTTTAGCTTTAATTAGGCTGGGTCTAAAACACTCTCTACGCCGGTCTCTATTGGCTCGGGTTAATCGTGTGGCCGCGGTGGCTGGCACGAAATTGACCAACCCTTGGTGTAGCATAGCTTAGTTAAACTTTCGTTTATTACTAAAGGTTTGTCACTGCTGTTTCCCGTGGGGGTGTGGCTGAGCAAAGTGTTTTGAGCTGCATGTGCGTGCTTGATACTCACTCCTCTTAGTCATAGTGATTTGTAGGGCGTCTTCACTGGGGCGGGGAGGCTTGCATGTGTAATCTTGCTAAAGGTCAATAGAAAGGCCAGGACCAAACCTATTTGTCTATGGGATGTGTGAATCCATCTAGGCATTTTCAGTGTCTTGCTTTGGGGTAGGTTTAAGCTACGTAGACGAGAAGGTGGGTGTGAATGTAGGTGGCATCTTTGGGGTTGTGGGGGGGGGGGGGTGGTT
Organism: Chlorocebus sabaeus; assembly: GCF_047675955.1. NCBI lineage: Eukaryota > Metazoa > Chordata > Mammalia > Primates > Cercopithecidae > Chlorocebus > Chlorocebus sabaeus. Next base: position 4,716 of record NW_027326901.1, on the reverse strand, counting down.
GGTAGGGTAAGCGAAGGTTAGTTGAGGGGTTAGTAGTTAGGGCATGCATACCTAAAAGATGGAAATACAAGCTTTGGCCGGGGGAGCAGGACTTTGTTTTCGGGGTTTGGCAAAGGGTGGTTGGTAGGGTAAGCGAAGGTTAGTTGAGGGGTTAGTAGTTAGGGCATGCATACCTAAAAGATGGAAATACAAGCTTTGGCCGGGGGAGCAGGACTTTGTTTTCGGGGTTTGGCAAAGGGTGGTTGGTAGGGTAAGCGAAGGTTAGTTGAGGGGTTAGTAGTTAGGGCATGCATACCTAAAAGATGGAAATACAAGCTTTGGCCGGGGGAGCAGGACTTTGTTTTCGGGGTTTGGCAAAGGGTGGTTATGTGAAGGTCAAGGGGGGGGGGGGGGGTTTGGTTAAGGTTTTTGAATTTTTTTGTAGTGTTGTGGGTTGGTTGTTGTATGTCTTACAAGCATGAATTAAATAACACATCGCTAGTAGTCATGCGGGGCTGGAATATTGAACGTAGGTGCGATTAATAATGGCATGGACTAGGAATCAAAGGCAGGCGCATTCAGGGCGGGATGTGGTGGGAGTCAGCATGTTGCGATGGTGTTGCGTGCAGACCAGAGATAAAAAATACCAAATGCATGGGAAGCTCCAGTGACTGGTTAATAGGGTGATAGACCCGTGATCCATCGAGATGTCTTATTTAAGAGGAACGTGTGGACGGTTTTAGTTGGCATGGCCCTGAGGTAAGAACCAGATGCCGGATACAGCTCATTCTTAGCTACCCCCACGGGTCGTGGGCCCGGAGCGAGGAGGGTAACACTGCTTGTGCGGGATATTGATTTCACGGAGGATGGTGAGTAAGAGAGTTCTAAGTGAGGGGGGTCATCCGTGGTGGGGAGGAAGGTTTGTAGTAGGTATGTACTATTGTACGACAAATAAGGTAATGTATTATGTACGGAGGACGGTCTTGCTGTCTGTGTTGGTGTGTTGTGGGTGGAGTGGGCGGGTTATGGTGTTTCGTGGTTGGGTTGTATGTGAGATCTCTGTTTGGTGGGTATGCTTTTTGGAGGCTGTGGGTGCGGATATGATAGTATGTGTTATGTACAGTTAAGCAGATATAGTACTATATATTATTCATGTTGGCTAGCAGTAATGCACGAATTACATAGCATATTTATGTAAAGGTGCTTGAGTTGTACTGTAGGGTTTGTACAATATAAAAGACAGAAAGTAGTTTAAGCTAGAATGCCAGTTTTGGGTGTTGGTGGTGAAGTCGAGTGCTTTCTTTCTGAGCTGTCCTAGGGGTTATGAGTCTCATCTCTAGTTTACAAGACTAGTGTATTAGTTTATACTACAAGGGCAAGTTCATTTGAGTAGGTTATTTTCGATTAGGGAGGTTAGTGGTATCAGGATTAGAACTGTGGTGAAGTATATTGTGGATGCTAGTTGACCAATAAAAATGAAGGGTTGGCTTACTGGCTGACTTCCGATCCAGGTGAGGGTTAATAGGGTTGTAATTAGGAATCAGAACAGGAATTGGCTAAGTGGGCGGAATATTATGCTTTGTTGTTTGGAATTATGAAGTGTGGGGATAATAGATAGGATGAGGATTGAAAGGAAGAGTGCTAGTACGCCCCCTAGTTTATTAGGAACAGATCGTAGAATTGCGTATGCAAATAGGAAGTATCACTCTGGTTTGATGTGTGGAGGGGTATTTAGTGGGTCGGCTGGGATGTAGTTGTCTGGGTCGTTTAGGAGGTTGGGTGAGAGTAGTGTTAGTGTTGTTAGGATGAAGAGGAGGAGGACTAGGCCTAGGATATCCTTAATTGTGTAGTAGGGGTGGAAGGGGATTTTGTCTGAGTCTGATGAGATTCCGCAGGGGTTGTTTGATCCTGTTTCGTGTAGGAATAGCAGATGGACTATTGTAAGAGCGGTGATAATGAAAGGTAGAATAAAGTGTAGGGTGAAGAATCGTGAAAGGGTGGGGTTGCCAATGGAGTACCCACCTCAGATTCATTGGACGAGGTCGGTCCCGATGTATGGGATTGCTGATAATAGGTTTGTGATCACTGTTGCTCCTCAGAATGATATTTGGCCTCATGGAAGTACGTAGCCTATAAAGGCTGTTGCTATAGTCAAGAATAGAAGTATAATGCCAGTGTTCCAGGTTTTTAGGAGAAGGAATGAGCCATAGTAAAGACCTCGGCCTACGTGTAGAAAGAGGCAGATGAAAAATATGGAGGCGCCGTTGGCGTGGAGGTAGCGAATGATTCAGCCGTGGTTTACGTCTCGGGTGATGTGTGCGATTGAAGAGAAGGCAGAAGAGGTGTCTGGTGAGTAATGTATTGCTAAGAATAGGCCTGTGATGATCTGTAGAATTAGGCAGAATGCGAGGAGTGAGCCGAAGTTTCATCATATGGAAATGTTGGATGGGGTTGGCAGGTCAATGAGGGAGTGGTTAATTATTTTTATAATTGGGTTGGATTTACGTATTGGGGTCATTAGTGCTTTTGTAGTTGAAGTACAACGGTGGTTTTTTCATATCATTGGTTATGGCTGTAGTCCATGCAAGAGCAATGACATATATTTTATTTGCGTTGAGTGTATTGTTGGTTATGGGATTTGTTGGATTTTCTTCTAAGCCCTCTCCTATTTATGGGGGGCTAGCATTGATTGTTAGTGGTGTGGTTGGTTGTATGGTAGTTTTAGGTTTTGGGGGGGACTTATATAGGTCTGATGTTGTTTTTAATTTATTTGGGGGGTATAATAATTGTTTTTGGTTATACTACAGCGATAGCTATTGAGGAGTACCCTGAGACATGGGGTTCAGGGTTTGGGGTTTTAGGGGGTCTTTTGGTGGGTTTAATAATAGAAGTAGGGTTAGTTCTATGGGTTTCAAGTTCTGATGGGGTAGTGGTAGTTAGTTTTAATAGTATGGGGAGTTGGGTGATTTTTGAGGGAGAGGGGTCAGGGTTAGTTCGGGGGGATTCTATTGGTGCTGGTGCTTTGTACGATTATGGGCGTTGGTTAGTAGTGGTTGCTGGTTGGACATTATTTGTGGGTGTATATATTGTAATTGAGATCACTCGGGGTAATAGGTTATATTATTAGAAGTAGGGTTAGGGTGAGGGGGATGAGAAAGGAGAGGGAGTATAGCTTAATTATGCCTTTTTGGGTGGTGACAGTTTTGGAAGCGGTGGTATGTACATGTGCGATCATCTTGGGTATAGATTTTTCTAGTCATATTGAATCTAGTAGAAGAAGGGCTAGGTTTTGGCTTATGAGTAGGTTTTGATATGGGACTATGCGGTGAATTGTAGTGGGAAAATATCCTAGTATGTTGGAGAATTTAAATATTTGTGATGGGTTGTTTATTTTTAGTTTGTTGGTTATAGAGGTCAGGTCTAGGGTTATTAGGAAACCAAGGATAGTTGCATACAGGGCTGAGAGTTTTAAGTAGTGAGGTATTGTTGGTTGGGGAAGCGAAGTGGGGGGGATGTTGTTGGTGATAAGGAATCCAGTAATAATGCTGGCCCATTGTGAGGCGTTTAATTGGGTTAAGTAGGGTGGGGTTATTTTCGTTAATGTTTATTAGGGTTGAAAAGCGAGGTGGCCCTGTTATGGTGAGGAGAATGATTCGAGTACTATAGGCGCTTGTTAGAGAGGTGGCGATGAAGGTGATAGATAGGCTCAGGCGTTGGTATATGACGTGTTTGTGGCTTCGATAATGAGATCTTTGGAGTAGAAGCCTGTGAGGAATGGTATTCCTGTGAGTGCTAGGTTGCCGATGAGTAGGGAAGTTGAGGTGAGGGGTATTGTTTTGAATAGGCCTCCTATTTTTCGGATGTCTTGTTCGTTATTTAGGTTATGAATGATGGATCCGGAGCATATGAAAAGTAGGGCTTTGAAGAAGGCGTGAGTACAGATATGCAGGAATGCTAAATATGGTTGATTGATGCCGATGGTAACTATTATTAGGCCTAGTTGGCTTGAGGTGGAGAAGGCTACGATTTTTTTGATGTCGTTTTGTGTGAGGGCGCAGATGGCTATAAATATGGTGGGTGATAGCTCCCAGACATAGTGTGAGGCTTTGAAGTAGTGTGTTGCTTTCTATTAAAGGGTGGAAGCGAATGAGTAAGTACACCCCGGCAACAACCATGGTACTAGAGTGTAGTAGGGCTGAGACTGGAGTTGGGCCTTCTATGGCGGAGGGTAGTCAAGGATGAAGGCCAAGTTGAGCTGATTTTCCTATTGCTGCTAGGAGAAGGCCTATTAGTGGGAGGGAGTTTGGGTTGGGGTTTAGAGTTAGTATTTGTTGTATGTCTCATGAGTTGTAGTGTAGGAGGAAATATGCTATAGCTAGGATGAGGCCAATATCGCCAATGCGATTGTACAGGATTGCTTGGATTGCTGCTGTGTTGGCGTCCGTTCGAGAATATCATCAGCCGATTAATAAGAAAGATATGATTCCTACGCCCTCCCAGCCGATGAAGAGTTGAAAAAGGTTGTTAGCGGTGGTCAAGATTAGTATTGTGATGAGGAAAATAAGGAGATATTTGAAGAATTGGTTGATGTTTGGGTCTGAGCTTATGTATCATAGTGAGAATTCTATAATAGACCAGGTGATGAATAGTGCGATTGGGGTGAATATTACGGAGAAGTAGTCTAGTTTAAAGCTTAGTGTTAGATCTAGTGTTTGAGTTATTATTCAGTGTCAGCTT
>NW_027326900.1:0-26790 GCF_047675955.1 Chlorocebus sabaeus | reverse complement strand
AAAAACTGGGAAGAAGCTTTCTGAGAAACTGCTTTGTGTTCAGTTAGTTCCTCTCACAGAGTTACAGCTTTCTCCTCAAGAAGACTTTCGCTAAGAATGTTCATGTGGAATTTTCAAAGTGATAATTGGAATCCCATAGAGGGCTATGGTGAAAAAGGAAATATCTTAAGGTAAAAACTGAAAAGTAGGTTTCTGAGAAAATGTTTTGTGTTCTGTTAATTCATCTTACAGAGTTACAGCTTTACCCTCAAGAAGCCTTTCGCTAAGACTTTTCTTCTGGAATTTGCAAAGTGATATTTGGAAACCCTATAGCCCTATGGTTAAAATGGAAATATCGTAAGATAAAAAACGAAAAGAAGGTTTCTGACAAACTGCTTTGAATTCTTTTAATTCATCTTACAGATTTACAGCTTTTATCTCCAGAATCCTTTCGCTAAGACTGTTCGTGTGGAATTTGCAAAATGTTTTTGGAAGCCCATAGAGGGCTATGCTGAAAAAGGAAATATCATAAGATAAAAACTGAAAAGAAGCTTTCTGAGAAACTGCTTTGTGTGCTGTTAATTCATCTCAGAGAGTTACAGCTTTCCCCTCAAGAAGTCTTTCACAAAGACTGTTCTTGTGTAATTTGCAAAGTGATATTTGGAAGACCATAGAGGGCTATGTTGAAAAAGGAAATATAGTAAGATAAAATCCGAAAAGAAGCTTTCTGAGAAACTGCTTTGTGTTCTGTTAATTCATCTCAAAGTGTCACAGATTTCCCCTCATGAGGCCGTACACTAAGACTGTTCTTCTGAAATTTGGAAAGTGATATTTAGAATCTCATAGAGGGCAATGGTGAAAAAGGAAATATTTTCCGATAAAAACTGTAAAGAAGCTTTCTGATAAACTGCTTTGTGTTCTGTTAGTTCATCTCACAGAGTTACAGGTTTCCCTTCAAGAAGCAGTTCACTGAGACTATTCTTGTGAAATTTGCAAAGTGATATTAGAAAACTCCTAGAGGGCTATGGTGAAAAAGGACATATCTTCCGTTAAAAACTGGAAAGAAGCTTTTTGAGAAACTGCCGTGTGTTCTGTTAAAGCATCTCACCGAGTTACAGCTTTCCCCGCAAGAAGGCTTTCGCTAAGACTGTTCTTGTGGGATTTGTAATGTGATATTTGGAAGCCCATAGAGGACTATGGTGAAAAAGGAAATATCTTTCGTTAAAAACTGGAAAGAAGATATCTGAGAAACTGCTTTGTGTTCTGTTAATTCATCTCACAGCGTTACATTTTTCCCTTCCCGAAGTCTTTCGCTTCCACTGGTCTTGTGGAATTTGCATAGTGATATTTGGAATCCCATAGAGGGCTATGGTGAAAATGGAAATACCTTCAATTAAAAAATGAAAAGAAGCTTTCCGAGAAACTGCTTTGTGTTCTGTTAATTCATCTCAAAGAATTACAGCTTTCCCCTCAAGAAGCCTTCCGCTAAGACTGTTTTTGAGGAATTTCCAAAGTGATATGTGGAAGCCCATAGAGGGCTATGGTGAAAATGGAAATATCCTAAGATACTTACCGAAGAGAAGCTGTCTGAAAAACTGATTTGTGTTCTGTTAGTTCAACTCAAAGAGCTACAGCTTTTCCCTCAAGAAGCCGTTCATTAAGACAGTTTTGTGAAATTTGGAGAGTGATATTTGGATACCCATAGGGGACTATGGTGAAAAAGGAAATATCTTCCGTTAAAAACTGGAAAGAAGCATTCTGAGAAAATGCCGTGTCTTCTGTTAATACGTCTCACTGAGTTACAGCTTTCCTCTCAAGAAGCCTTTCGCTAAGACTGTTCTTGTGGGATTTGCAATGTGATATTTGGAAGCCCATAGAGAACTATGGTGAGAAAGAAAATATCCTCCGTTAAAAACTGGAACGAAGATTTGTGAGAAAATGCTTTGTGTTCTGGTAATTCATCTCACAGAGTTAGAGCTTTCCCCTCAAGAAGCCTTTCGCTAAGACTGCTCTTGTGAAATTTGCAAAGTGATATGTGGAAGCCCAAAAGGGCTATGGTGAAAAAGGAAATATCCTCAGTTAAAAACTGGAAAGAAGCTTTCTGAGTAACTGCTTTGTGTTCAGTTAGTTCCTCTCACAGAGTTACAGCTTTCCCCTCAAGAAGACTTTCACTAAGACTGTTCATGTGGAATTTTCAAAGTGATAATTGGAATCCCATAGAGGGCTATGGTGAAAAAGGAAATATCCTAAGGTAAAAACTGAAAAGTAGGTTTCTGAGAAAATGTTTTGTGTTCTGTTAATTCATCTTACAGAGTTACAGCTTTACCCTCAAGAAGCCTTTCGCTAAGACTTTTCTTCTGGAATTTGCAAAGTGATATTTGGAAACCCTATAGCCCTATGGTTAAAATGGAAATATCCTAAGATAAAAAACGAAAAGAAGGTTTCTGAGAAACTGCTTTGAATTCTCTTAATTCATCTTACTGATTTACAGCTTTTATCTCCAGAATCCTTTCGCTAAGACTGTTCTTGTGGAATTTGCAAAATGTTTTTGGAAGCCCACAGAGGGCTACGCTGATAAAGGAAATATCCTAAGATGAAAACTGAAAAGAAGCTTTCTGCGAAACTGCTTTGTGATCTGTTAATTCATCTCAGAGAGTTACAGCTTTCCCCTCAAGAAGTCTTTCACAAAGACTGTTCTTGTGTAATTTGCAAAGTGATATTTGGAAGACCATAGAGGGCTATGTTGAAAAAGGAAATATAGTAAGATAAAATCCGAAAAGAAGCTTTCTGAGAAACTGCTTTGTGTTCTGTTAATTCAACTCACAGTTACTCTTTTACCTCAGGAAGCCTTTCGCTAAGGCTGTTCTTGTGGAATTTACAAAGTGATATTTTGAAGCCCATAGAGGGCTATGGTGAAAAAGGAAATACCTTCAGTTAAAAACTGAAAAGAAGCTTTCTGAGAAACTGCTTTGTGTTCTGTTAATTCATCTCAAAGAGTTACTGCTTTTGCCTCAAGAATCCTTCCGCTAAGACTGTTTTTGTGGAATTTCCAAAGTGATATTTCGATGCCCATAGTAGGCTATGGTGAAAATGGAAATATCCTAAGATAAAAACCGAAAAGAAGCTGTATGGAAAGCTGCTTTGTGTTTTGTTAGTTCACTCACAGAGTTACAGCTTTCCCCTCAAGAAGCCGTTAACTAAGACTGTTTTGTGAAATTTGCAAAGTGATATTTGGAAGCCCATAGAGGGCTAAGGTGAAAAAGGAAATATCTTCCGTTAAAAACTGGAAAGAACCATTCTGAGAAAGTGCGGTGTGTTCTGTTAGTACATATCACTGAGGTACAGCTTTTCTCTCAAGAAGCCTTTCGCTAAGACTGTTCTTGTGGGATGTCCAAAGTGATATTTGGAAGCCCATACAGGGCTATAGTGAAAAAGGAAATATCTTCAGTTAAATACTGGAAAGAAGCTTTCTGAGAGACTGCTTTGTGTTCTGTTAATTCATCTCACAGAGTTACAGCTTCCCCCCTCAAGAAGCCTTTCGCTAAGACTGTTCTTGTGGAATTTGCAAAGTCATATTTGGAAGCCCATAGAGGACTATGGTGAAAAAGGAACTAACTTCCGTTAAAAACTGGAAAGAAGATTTGTGAGAAACTGCTTTGTGTTCTGTTAATTCAACTCACAGAGTTACAGATTTCCCCTTCAGAAGCCTTTCGCTAAGACTGTTCTTCTGGAATTTGCAAAGTGATATTTGGAAGCCCATGGAGGACTATGGTGAAAAGGGAAATAACTTCCGTTAAAAACTGGAAAGAAGCTTTCTGAGAAACTGCCGTGTGTTCTGTTAATACATCTCACCGAGTTACAGCTTTCCCCTCAAGAAGCCTTTCTATAAGACTGTTCTTGTGGAATTTGCAAAGTGATACTTGGAAGCCCATAGAGGGCTATTTTGAAAATGGAAATATCCTAAGATAAAAACCGAAAAGAAGCTGTCTGAGAAACTGCTTTGTGTTGTGTTAGTTCATCTCAAAGTGTTACAGCTTTCCCCTCAAGAAGCCCTTCACTAAGACTGTTCTTGTGTAATTTGCAAACTGATATTTGTAATCCCATAGAGGACTTTGGTGAAAAAGGAAATATCTTTCGTTAAAAACTGGAAAGAAGATTTCTGAGAAACTGCTTTGTGTTCTGTTAATTCATCTCAGAGAGTTACAGATTTCCCCCAAAGAGGCCGTTCACTAAGACTGTTCTTGTGGAATTTTCAAAGTGATATTTTGAAGCCCATAGTGGACTATGGTGAAAAAGGAAATATCTTCTGCTAAAAACTGGAAAGAACCTTTCTGAGAAACTGCTTTGTGTTCCGTTAATTAATCTCACAGAGTTACAGCTTTCCTATCATGAAGCCGATCACTAAGGTTGTTCTTTTGGAATATGCAAAGTGATATTTGGAAGCCCATAGAGGGCTACGGTGAAAAAGGAAATATCCTAAGACGAAAACTGAAAAGAAGCTTTCTGAGAAACTGCTTTGTGTTCTGTTAATTCGTCACCAGAGTTACAGCTTTCCCCTCAAAAAGCCTTTCGCTAAGACTGTTCTTGTGGAATTTGCAAAGTGAAATTTGGAAGCCCATTGAGGGCTATGATGAAAAAGGACATTTCTTCCATTAAAAACCGAAAAGAAGATTTCTGAGAAACTGCTTCGTGTTTTGTTAGATCATCTCACAGAATTACAGCTTTGCTCCCAGAAGCCTTTCGCTAAGACTGTTCTTGTGGAATTTGCAAAGTGATCTTAGAAGCCCGTAGAGGGCTATGGTGAAAAAGGAAATAACTTACGTTAAAAATTGGAAAGAAGCTTTCTGAGAACCTGATGAGTGTTCTGTTAAAACATCTCACCGTGTTACAGCTTTCACCTCAAGAAGCCTTTCGCTAAGACTGTTCTTGTGGAATTTTCTAAGTGATATTTGGAAGCCCATAGAGGGCTATGGGAAAAAGAAAATATCTTCGGTTGAAAACTGGAAAGAAGCTTTCTGAGGAACAGCTCTGTGTTCTGTTAATTCATTTCAGAGAGTTACAGCTTTCCGCTCCAGAAGTCTTTCGCTAAGACTGCTCTTTTGGAATTTGCAAAGTGATATTTGGAAGCCCTTAGAGGGCTATGGTGAAAAAGGGAATATCTTCCGTTAAAAACTGGAAAGAAGCATTCTGAGATACTGCCGTGTGTTCTGTGAATACATCTAACCGAGTTACAGCTTTCCCCTCTAGCAGCCTTTCGCTAAGACTGTTCTTGTGGCATTTGCAATGTGATATTTGGAAGCCCTTAGAGGGCTATGGTGAAAAAGGAAATATCTTCAGTTAAAAACTGTAAAGAAGCTTTCTGATAAACTGCTTTGTGTTCTGTTAGTTCATCTCACAGAGTTACAGCTTTCCCTTCAAGAAGCAGTTCACTGAGACTATTCTTGTGAAATTTGCAAAGTGATATTAGAAAACTCCTAGAGGGCTATGGTGAAAAAGGACATATCTTCCATTAAAAACTGGAAAGAAATTTTCTGAGAAACTGCTTTGCTTTCTGTTAATTCATCTCACAGAGTTACAGCTTTCTTCTCAAGAAGCCTTTCGGTAAGACTGTTCTTGTGGAATTTGCAAAGTGATATTTGCAAGACCATAGAGGGCTATGGTGAAAAAGGACATATCTTCCGTTAAAAACTGGAAAGAAGATTTCTGAGAAACTGCTTTGTGTTCTGTTAATTCATCTCAGAGAGTTACAGATTTCCCCTCAAGAGGCCGTTCACTAAGACTGTTCTTCTGAAATTTGGAAAGTGATATTTAGAATCCCATAGAGGGCTATGGTGAAAAAGGAATTATTTTCCGTTAAAAACTGGAAAGAAGCTTTCTGAGAAACTCCTTTGTGTTCTGTTAATTCATCTCACAGAGTTACATTTCCCTCTAAAAGCCTTTCGCTAAGGCTGCTGTCGAATATCCAAAGTGATATTTGGAAGCCCATAGAGGGCTATGGTGAAAAAGGAAATATCTTCAGTTAAAACCTGGAAAGAAGCTTTCTGAGAAACTGCCATGTGTTCTGATAATAGACCTCACCCAGTTACAGCTTTCCCTTCAAGAAGCCTTTCGCTAAGACTGTGTTGTGGGATTTGCAAAATGATATTTGGAAGCCCATAGAGCGCTATGGTGAAAAAGGAAATATCTTCTGTTAAAAAGCGGAAAGAAGCTTTCTGAGAAACTCCTTTTTGTTCTGTTAATTCACCTCAAAGAGTTACAGCTTTCCACTCAATAATTCTTTCGCTAAGACTGTTCTTGTGGAATTTGCAAAGTGAGATTTGGAAGCCCATAGAGGTCTATGGTGACAAAGGAAATATCATAAGATAAAAACTGAAAAGAAGCTTTCTGAGAAATTGCTTTGTGTTCTGTTAATTCATCTCACATAGTTACAACATTTCCCTCTAAAAGCCTTTCGCTAAGACTGTTCTTGTGGAATTTGCAAAGTGATATTTGGAAGCCCATACAGTGTTATGTTGAAAAAGGAAATATCTTCCGTTAAAAACTGAAAAGAAGCTTTTTGAGAAACTGCTTTGTGTTCTGTTAATTCATCTCACAGAGTTACAACTTTCCCCTCAGGAAGCCTTTCGCTAAGACTGTTCTTGTGAAACTTGCAAAGTGATATTTGGAAGCCCATAGAGGGCTGGCTTAAAAGGAAATATCCTCCGTTAGAAACTGGAAAGAAGCTATCTGAGAAACTGCTTTGTGTTCTGTTAATTCATCTCACAGAGTTACAGATTTCCCCTCAAGAAGCCGTTCACTAAGACTTTCCTTGTGGAATTTTCAAAGTGATATTTGAAGGCACATAGAGGGCTATGATGAAAAAGAAAACATCCAAAGATAAAAACTGAAATGAAGCTTTCTGTGAAACTGCTTTGTGTTCTGTTAATTCATCTCACAGAGTTACAGCTTTCTTCTCAAGAAGCCTTTCGGTAAAACTGTTCTTGTGGAATTTGCAAAGTGATATTTGGAAGCCCATAGAGGGCTATGGTGAAAAAGGACATATCTTCCGTTAAAAACTGGAAAGAAGCTTTTTGTGAAACTGCCGTGTGTTCTGTTAAATCATCTCACCGAGTTACAGCTTTCCCGTCAAGAAGGCTTTCGCTAAGACTGTTCTTGTGGGATTTGCAAAGTGATATTTGGAAGCCCATAGAGGACTATGGTGAAAAAGGAAATATCTTTCGTTAAAAACTGGAAAGAAGATATCTGAGAAACTGCTTTGTGTTCTGTTAATTCATCTCACAGCGTTACATTTTTCCCTTCCCGAAGTCTTTCGCTTCCACTGTTCTTGTGGAATTTGCATAGTGATATTTGGAATCCCATAGAGGGCTATGGTGAAAATGGAAATAACTTCAGTTAAAAAATGAAAAGAAGCTTTCCGAGAAACTGCTTTGTGTTCTGTTAATTCATCTCAAAGAGTTACAGCTTTCCCCTCAAGAAGCCTTCCGCTAAGACTGTTTTTGAGGAATTTCCAAAGTGATATGTGGAAGCCCATAGAGGGCTATGGTGAAAATGGAAATATCGTAAGATACTTACCGAAAAGAAGCTGTCTGCAAAACTGCTTTGTGTTCTGTTAGTTCATCTCACAGAGCTACAGCTTTTCCCTCAAGAAGCCGTTCACTAAGACTGTTTTGTGAAATTTGCAAAGTGATATTTGGAAGCCCATAGAGGGCTAAGGTGAAAAAGGAAATATCTTCCGTTAAAAACTGGAAAGAACCATTCTGAGAAAATGCGGTGTGTTCTGTTAGTACATATCACCGAGCTACAGCTTTCCCCTCAGGAAGCCGTTCACTAAGACTGTGCTTGTGGAATTGCAAAGTGATATTTGGAGGCACATAGAGGGCAATGGTGAAAAAGGAAACATCCCAAGATAAAAACTGAAAAGAAGCTTTCTGGGAAACGGCTTTGTGTTCTGTTAATTCAAGTCACAGAGTTACTCTTTTACCTCAGGAAGCCTTTCGCTAAGGCTGTTGTTGTGGAATTCGCAAAGTGATATATGGAAGCCCAAAAGGGCTATGGTGAAAAAGGAAATATCCTCAGTTAAAAACTGGGAAGAAGCTTTCTGAGAAACTGCTTTGTGTTCAGTTAGTTCCTCTCACAGAGTTACAGCTTTCCCCTCAAGAAGACTTTCGCTAAGACTGTTCATGTGGAATTTTCAAAGTGATAATTGGAATCCCATAGAGGGCTATGGTGAAAAAGGAAATATCTTAAGGTAAAAACTGAAAAGTAGGTTTCTGAGAAAATGTTTTGTGTTCTGTTAATTCATCTTACAGAGTTACAGCTTTACCCTCAAGAAGCCTTTCGCTAAGACTTTTCTTCTGGAATTTGCAAAGTGATATTTGGAAACCCTATAGCCCTATGGTTAAAATGGAAATATCGTAAGATAAAAAACGAAAAGAAGGTTTCTGACAAACTGCTTTGAATTCTTTTAATTCATCTTACAGATTTACAGCTTTTATCTCCAGAATCCTTTCGCTAAGACTGTTCGTGTGGAATTTGCAAAATGTTTTTGGAAGCCCATAGAGGGCTATGCTGAAAAAGGAAATATCCTAAGATAAAAACTGAAAAGAAGCTTTCTGAGAAACTGCTTTGTGTGCTGTTAATTCATCTCAGAGAGTTACAGCTTTCCCCTCAAGAAGTCTTTCACAAAGACTGTTCTTGTGTAATTTGCAAAGTGATATTTGGAAGACCATAGAGGGCTATGTTGAAAAAGGAAATATAGTAAGATAAAATCCGAAAAGAAGCTTTCTGAGAAACTGCTTTGTGTTCTGTTAATTCATCTCAAAGTGTCACAGATTTCCCCTCATGAGGCCGTACACTAAGACTGTTCTTCTGAAATTTGGAAAGTGATATTTAGAATCTCATAGAGGGCAATGGTGAAAAAGGAAATATTTTCCGATAAAAACTGTAAAGAAGCTTTCTGATAAACTGCTTTGTGTTCTGTTAGTTCATCTCACAGAGTTACAGGTTTCCCTTCAAGAAGCAGTTCACTGAGACTATTCTTGTGAAATTTGCAAAGTGATATTAGAAAACTCCCAGAGGGCTATGGTGAAAAAGGACATATCTTCCGTTAAAAACTGGAAAGAAGCTTTTTGAGAAACTGCCGTGTGTTCTGTTAAAGCATCTCACCGAGTTACAGCTTTCCCCTGAAGAAGGCTTTCGCTAAGACTGTTCTTGTGGGATTTGTAAAGTGATATTTGGAAGCCCATAGACGACTATGGTGAAAAAGGAAATATCTTTCGTTAAAAACTGGAAAGAAGATATCTGAGAAACTGCTTTGTGTTCTGTTAATTCATCTCACAGCGTTACATTTTTCCCTTCCCGAAGTCTTTCGCTTCCACTGTTCTTGTGGAATTTGCATAGTGATATTTGGAATCCCATTGAGGGCTATGGTGAAAATGGAAATACCTTCAATTAAAAAATGAAAAGAAGCTTTCCGAGAAACTGCTTTCTGTTCTGTTAATTCATCTCAAAGAATTACAGCTTTCCCCTCAAGAAGCCTTCCGCTAAGACTGTTTTTGAGGAATTTCCAAAGTGATATGTGGAAGCCCATAGAGGGCTATGGTGAAAATGGAAATATCCTAAGATACTTACCGAAGAGAAGCTGTCTGAAAAACTGATTTGTGTTCTGTTAGTTCAACTCAAAGAGCTACAGCTTTTCCCTCAAGAAGCCGTTCATTAAGACAGTTTTGTGAAATTTGGAGAGTGATATTTGGATACCCATAGGGGACTATGGTGAAAAAGGAAATATCTTCCGTTAAAAACTTGAAAGAAGCATTCTGAGAAAATGCCGTGTCTTCTGTTAATACGTCTCACTGAGTTACAGCTTTCCTCTCAAGAAGCCTTTCGCTAAGACTGTTCTTGTGGGATTTGCAATGTGATATTTGGAAGCCCATAGAGAACTATGGTGAGAAAGAAAATATCCTCCGTTAAAAACTGGAACGAAGATTTGTGAGAAAATGCTTTGTGTTCTGGTAATTCATCTCACAGAGTTAGAGCTTTCCCCTCAAGAAGCCTTTCGCTAAGACTGCTCTTGTGAAATTTGCAAAGTGATATGTGGAAGCCCAAAAGGGCTATGGTGAAAAAGGAAATATCCTCAGTTAAAAACGGGAAAGAAGCTTTCTGAGAAACTGCTTTGTGTTCTGTTAGTTCCTCTCACAGAGTTACAGCTTTCCCCTCAAGAAGACTTTCACTGAGACTGTTCATGTGGAATTTTCAAAGTGATAATTGGAATCCCATAGAGGGCTATGGTGAAAAAGGAAATATCCTAAGGTAAAAACTGAAAAGTAGGTTTCTGAGAAAATGTTTTGTGTTCTGTTAATTCATCTTACAGAGTTACAGCTTTACCCTCAAGAAGCCTTTCGCTAAGACTTTTCTTCTGGAATTTGCAAAGTGATATTTGGAAACCCTATAGCCCTATGGTTAAAATGGAAATATCCTAAGATAAAAAACGAAAAGAAGGTTTCTGAGAAACTGCTTTGAATTCTCTTAATTCATCTTACTGATTTACAGCTTTTATCTCCAGAATCCTTTCGCTAAGACTGTTCTTGTGGAATTTGCAAAATGTTTTTGGAAGCCCACAGAGGGCTACGCTGATAAAGGAAATATCCTAAGATGAAAACTGAAAAGAAGCTTTCTGAGAAACTGCTTTGTGATCTGTTAATTCATCTCAGAGAGTTACAGCTTTCCCCTCAAGAAGTCTTTCACAAAGACTGTTCTTGTGTAATTTGCAAAGTGATATTTGGAAGACAATAGAGGGCTATGTTGAAAAAGGAAATATAGTAAGATAAAATCCGAAAAGAAACTTTCTGAGAAACTGCTTTGTGTTCTGTTAATTCAACTCACAGTTACTCTTTTACCTCAGGAAGCCTTTCGCTAAGGCTGTTCTTGTGGAATTTACAAAGTGATATTTTGAAGCCCATAGAGGGCTATGGTGAAAAAGGAAATACCTTCAGTTAAAAACTGAAAAGAAGCTTTCTGAGAAACTGCTTTGTGTTCTGTTAATTCATCTCAGAGAGTTACTGCTTTCGCCTCCGGAAACCTTTTGCTAAGACTGTTGTTTTGGAATTTACAAAGTGATATTTGGAAGCCCATACAGGGCTATGGTGAAAAAGGAAATATCCTAAGATAAAAACTGAAAAGAAGCTTTCTGAGAAACTGCTTTGTGTTCTGTTAATTCATCTCAAAGAGTTACTGCTTTTGCCTCAAGAATCCTTCCGCTAAGACTGTTTTTGTGGAATTTCCAAAGTGATATTTCGATGCCCATAGTAGGCTATGGTGAAAATGGAAATATCCTAAGATAAAAACCGAAAAGAAGCTGTATGGAAAGCTGCTTTGTGTTTTGTTAGTTCACTCACAGAGTTACAGCTTTCCCCTCAAGAAGCCGTTAACTAAGACTGTTTTGTGAAATTTGCAAAGTGATATTTGGAAGCCCATAGAGGGCTAAGGTGAAAAAGGAAATATCTTCCGTTAAAAACTGGAAAGAACCATTCTGAGAAAGTGCGGTGTGTTCTGTTAGTACATATCACCGAGGTACAGCTTTTCTCTCAAGAAGCCTTTTGCTAAGACTGTTCTTGTGGGATGTCCAAAGTGATATTTGGAAGCCCATACAGGGCTATAGTGAAAAAGGAAATATCTTCAGTTAAATACTGGAAAGAAGCTTTCTGAGAGACTGCTTTGTGTTCTGTTAATTCATCTCACAGAGTTACGGCTTCCCCCCTCAAGAAGCCTTTCGCTAAGACTGTTCTTGTGGAATTTGCAAAGTCATATTTGGAAGCCCATAGAGGACTATGGTGAAAAAGGAACTAACTTCCGTTAAAAACTGGAAAGAAGATTTGTGAGAAACTGCTTTGTGTTCTGTTAATTCAACTCACAGAGTTACAGATTTCCCCTTCAGAAGCCTTTCGCTAAGACTGTTCTTCTGGAATTTGCAAAGTGATATTTGGAAGCCCATGGAGGACTATGGTGAAAAGGGAAATAACTTCCGTTAAAAACTGGAAAGAAGCTTTCTGAGAAACTGCCGTGTGTTCTGTTAATACATCTCACCGAGTTACAGCTTTCCCCTCAAGAAGCCTTTCTATAAGACTGTTCTTGTGGAATTTGCAAAGTGATACTTGGAAGCCCATAGAGGGCTATTTTGAAAATGGAAATATCCTAAGATAAAAACCGAAAAGAAGCTGTCTGAGAAACTGCTTTGTGTTGTGTTAGTTCATCTCAAAGTGTTACAGCTTTCCCCTCAAGAAGCCCTTCACTAAGACTGTTCTTGTGTAATTTGCAAACTGATATTTGTAATCCCATAGAGGACTTTGGTGAAAAAGGAAATATCTTTCGTTAAAAACTGGAAAGAAGATTTCTGAGAAACTGCTTTGTGTTCTGTTAATTCATCTCAGAGAGTTACAGATTTCCCCCAAAGAGGCCGTTCACTAAGACTGTTCTTGTGGAATTTTCAAAGTGATATTTTGAAGCCCATAGTGGACTATGGTGAAAAAGGAAATATCTTCCGCTAAAAACTGGAACGAACCTTTCTGAGAAACTGCTTTGTGTTCCGTTAATTAATCTCACAGAGTTACAGCTTTCCTATCATGAAGCCGATCACTAAGGTTGTTCTTTTGGAATATGCAAAGTGATATTTGGAAGCCCATAGAGGGCTACGGTGAAAAAGGAAATATCCTAAGACGAAAACTGAAAAGAAGCCTTCTGAGAAACTGCTTTGTGTTCTGTTAATTCGTCACCAGAGTTACAGCTTTCCCCTCAAAAAGCCTTTCGCTAAGACTGTTCTTGTGGAATTTGCAAAGTGAAATTTGGAAGCCCATTGAGGGCTATGATGAAAAAGGACATTTCTTCCATTAAAAACCGAAAAGAAGATTTCTGAGAAACTGCTTCGTGTTTTGTTAGATCATCTCACAGAATTACAGCTTTGCTCCCAGAAGCCTTTCGCTAAGACTGTTCTTGTGGAATTTGCAAAGTGATCTTAGAAGCCCGTAGAGGGCTATGGTGAAAAAGGAAATAACTTACGTTAAAAATTGGAAAGAAGCTTTCTGAGAAACTGATGAGTGTTCTGTTAAAACATCTCACCGTGTTACAGCTTTCACCTCAAGAAGCCTTTCGCTAAGACTGTTCTTGTGGAATTTTCTAAGTGATATTTGGAAGCCCATAGAGGGCTATGGGAAAAAGAAAATATCTTCGGTTGAAAACTGGAAAGAAGCTTTCTGAGGAACAGCTCTGTGTTCTGTTAATTCATTTCAGAGAGTTACAGCTTTCCGCTCCAGAAGTCTTTCGCTAAGACTGCTCTTTTGGAATTTGCAAAGTGATATTTGGAAGCCCTTAGAGGGCTATGGTGAAAAAGGGAATATCTTCCGTTAAAAACTGGAAAGAAGCATTCTGAGATACTGCCGTGTGTTCTGTGAATACATCTAACCGAGTTACAGCTTTCCCCTCTAGCAGCCTTTCGCTAAGACTGTTCTTGTGGCATTTGCAATGTGATATTTGGAAGCCCTTAGAGGGCTATGGTGAAAAAGGAAATATCTTCAGTTAAAAACTGTAAAGAAGCTTTCTGATAAACTGCTTTGTGTTCTGTTAGTTCATCTCACAGAGTTACAGCTTTCCCTTCAAGAAGCAGTTCACTGAGACTATTCTTGTGAAATTTGCAAAGTGATATTAGAAAACTCCTAGAGGGCTATGGTGAAAAAGGACATATCTTCCATTAAAAACTGGAAAGAAATTTTCTGAGAAACTGCTTTGCTTTCTGTTAATTCATCTCACAGAGTTACAGCTTTCTTCTCAAGAAGCCTTTCGGTAAGACTGTTCTTGTGGAATTTGCAAAGTGATATTTGCAAGACCATAGAGGGCTATGGTGAAAAAGGACATATCTTCCGTTAAAAACTGGAAAGAAGATTTCTGAGAAACTGCTTTGTGTTCTGTTAATTCATCTCAGAGAGTTACAGATTTCCCCTCAAGAGGCCGTTCACTAAGACTGTTCTTCTGAAATTTGGAAAGTGATATTTAGAATCCCATAGATGGCTATGGTGAAAAAGGAATTATTTTCCGTTAAAAACTGGAAAGAAGCTTTCTGAGAAACTCCTTTGTGTTCTGTTAATTCATCTCACAGAGTTACATTTCCCTCTAAAAGCCTTTCGCTAAGGCTGCTGTGGAATATCCAAAGTGATATTTGGAAGCCCATAGAGGGCTATGGTGAAAAAGGAAATATCTTCAGTTAAAACCTGGAAAGAAGCTTTCTGAGAAACTGCCATGTGTTCTGATAATAGACCTCACCCAGTTACAGCTTTCCCTTCAAGAAGCCTTTCGCTAAGACTGTGTTGTGGGATTTGCAAAATGATATTTGGAAGCCCATAGAGCGCTATGGTGAAAAAGGAAATATCTTCTGTTAAAAAGCGGAAAGAAGCTTTCTGAGAAACTCCTTTTTGTTCTGTTAATTCACCTCAAAGAGTTACAGCTTTCCACTCAATAATTCTTTCGCTAAGACTGTTCTTGTGGAATTTGCAAAGTGAGATTTGGAAGCCCATAGAGGTCTATGGTGACAAAGGAAATATCGTAAGATAAAAACTGAAAAGAAGCTTTCTGAGAAATTGCTTTGTGTTCTGTTAATTCATCTCACATAGTTACAACATTTCCCTCTAAAAGCCTTTCGCTAAGACTGTTCTTGTGGAATTTGCAAAGTGATATTTGGAAGCCCATACAGTGTTATGTTGAAAAAGGAAATATCTTCCGTTAAAAACTGAAAAGAAGCTTTTTGAGAAACTGCTTTGTGTTCTGTTAATTCATCTCACAGAGTTACAACTTTCCCCTCAGGAAGCCTTTCGCTAAGACTGTTCTTGTGAAACTTGCAAAGTGATATTTGGAAGCCCATAGAGGGCTGGCTTAAAAGGAAATATCCTCCGTTAGAAACTGGAAAGAAGCTATCTGAGAAACTGCTTTGTGTTCTGTTAATTCATCTCACAGAGTTACAGTTTTCCCCTCAAGAAGCCGTTCACTAAGACTTTCCTTGT
Source organism: Chlorocebus sabaeus (assembly GCF_047675955.1). Taxonomy (NCBI): domain Eukaryota; kingdom Metazoa; phylum Chordata; class Mammalia; order Primates; family Cercopithecidae; genus Chlorocebus; species Chlorocebus sabaeus. The sequence continues at coordinate 11,770 of NW_027326900.1, read as the reverse complement.
GGAATTTTCAAAGTGATATTTGAAGGCACATAGAGGGCTATGATGAAAAAGAAAACATCCAAAGATAAAAACTGAAATGAAGCTTTCTGTGAAACTGCTTTGTGTTCTGTTAATTCATCTCACAGAGTTACAGCTTTCTTCTCAAGAAGCCTTTCGGTAAAACCGTTCTTGTGGAATTTGCAAAGTGATATTTGGAAGCCCATAGAGGGCTATGGTGAAAAAGGACATATCTTCCGTTAAAAACTGGAAAGAAGCTTTTTGAGAAACTGCCGTGTGTTCTGTTAAATCATCTCACCGAGTTACAGCTTTCCCGTCAAGAAGGCTTTCGCTAAGACTGTTCTTGTGGGATTTGCAAAGTGATATTTGGAAGCCCATAGAGGACTATGGTGAAAAAGGAAATATCTTTCGTTAAAAACTGGAAAGAAGATATCTGAGAAACTGCTTTGTGTTCTGTTAATTCATCTCACAGCGTTACATTTTTCCCTTCCCGAAGTCTTTCGCTTCCACTGTTCTTGTGGAATTTGCATAGTGATATTTGGAATCCCATAGAGGGCTATGGTGAAAATGGAAATAACTTCAGTTAAAAAATGAAAAGAAGCTTTCCGAGAAACTGCTTTGTGTTCTGTTAATTCATCTCAAAGAGTTACAGCTTTCCCCTCAAGAAGCCTTCCGCTAAGACTGTTTTAGAGGAATTTCCAAAGTGATATGTGGAAGCCCATAGAGGGCTATGGTGAAAATGGAAATATCGTAAGATACTTACCGAAAAGAAGCTGTCTGCAAAACTGCTTTGTGTTCTGTTAGTTCATCTCACAGAGCTACAGCTTTTCCCTCAAGAAGCCGTTCACTAAGACTGTTTTGTGAAATTTGCAAAGTGATATTTGGAAGCCCATAGAGGGCTAAGGTGAAAAAGGAAATATCTTCCGTTAAAAACTGGAAAGAACCATTCTGAGAAAATGCGGTGTGTTCTGTTAGTACATATCACCGAGCTACAGCTTTCCCCTCAGGAAGCCGTTCACTAAGACTGTGCTTGTGGAATTGCAAAGTGATATTTGGAGGCACATAGAGGGCAATGGTGAAAAAGGAAACATCCCAAGATAAGAACTGAAAAGAAGCTTTCTGGGAAACGGCTTTGTGTTCTGTTATTTCAAGTCACAGAGTTACTCTTTTACCTCAGGAAGCCTTTCGCTAAGGCTGTTGTTGTGGAATTCGCAAAGTGATATATGGAAGCCCAAAAGGGCTATGGTGAAAAAGGAAATATCCTCAGTTAAAAACTGGGAAGAAGCTTTCTGAGAAACTGCTTTGTGTTCAGTTAGTTCCTCTCACAGAGTTACAGCTTTCCCCTCAAGAAGACTTTCGCTAAGACTGTTCATGTGGAATTTTCAAAGTGATAATTGGAATCCCATAGAGGGCTATGGTGAAAAAGGAAATATCTTAAGGTAAAAACTGAAAAGTAGGTTTCTGAGAAAATGTTTTGTGTTCTGTTAATTCATCTTACAGAGTTACAGCTTTACCCTCAAGAAGCCTTTCGCTAAGACTTTTCTTCTGGAATTTGCAAAGTGATATTTGGAAACCCTATAGCCCTATGGTTAAAATGGAAATATCGTAAGATAAAAAACGAAAAGAAGGTTTCTGACAAACTGCTTTGAATTCTTTTAATTCATCTTACAGATTTACAGCTTTTATCTCCAGAATCGTTTCGCTAAGACAGTTCGTGTGGAATTTGCAAAATGTTTTTGGAAGCCCATAGAGGGCTATGCTGAAAAAGGAAATATCCTAAGATAAAAACTGAAAAGAAGCTTTCTGAGAAACTGCTTTGTGTGCTGTTAATTCATCTCAGAGAGTTACAGCTTTCCCCTCAAGAAGTCTTTCACAAAGACTGTTCTTGTGTAATTTGCAAAGTGATATTTGGAAGACCATAGAGGGCTATGTTGAAAAAGGAAATATAGTAAGATAAAATCCGAAAAGAAGCTTTCTGAGAAACTGCTTTGTGTTCTGTTAATTCATCTCAAAGTGTCACAGATTTCCCCTCATGAGGCCGTACACTAAGACTGTTCTTCTGAAATTTGGAAAGTGATATTTAGAATCTCATAGAGGGCAATGGTGAAAAAGGAAATATTTTCCGATAAAAACTGTAAAGAAGCTTTCTGATAAACTGCTTTGTGTTCTGTTAGTTCATCTCACAGAGTTACAGGTTTCCCTTCAAGAAGCAGTTCACTGAGACTATTCTTGTGAAATTTGCAAAGTGATATTAGAAAACTCCTAGAGGGCTATGGTGAAAAAGGACATATCTTCCGTTAAAAACTGGAAAGAAGCTTTTTGAGAAACTGCCGTGTGTTCTGTTAAAGCATCTCACCGAGTTACAGCTTTCCCCTCAAGAAGGCTTTCGCTAAGACTGTTCTTGTGGGATTTGTAAAGTGATATTTGGAAGCCCATAGAGGACTATGGTGAAAAAGGAAATATCTTTCGTTAAAAACTGGAAAGAAGATATCTGAGAAACTGCTTTGTGTTCTGTTAATTCATCTCACAGCGTTACATTTTTCCCTTCCCGAAGTCTTTCGCTTCCACTGTTCTTGTGGAATTTGCATAGTGATATTTGGAATCCCATAGAGGGCTATGGTGAAAATGGAAATACCTTCAATTAAAAAATGAAAAGAAGCTTTCCGAGAAACTGCTTTCTGTTCTGTTAATTCATCTCAAAGAATTACAGCTTTCCCCTCAAGAAGCCTTCCGCTAAGACTGTTTTTGAGGAATTTCCAAAGTGATATGTGGAAGCCCATAGAGGGCTAAGGTGAAAATGGAAATATCCTAAGATACTTACCGAAGAGAAGCTGTCTGAAAAAGTGATTTGTGTTCTGTTAGTTCAACTCAAAGAGCTACAGCTTTTCCCTCAAGAAGCCGTTCATTAAGACAGTTTTGTGAAATTTGGAGAGTGATATTTGGATACCCATAGGGGACTATGGTGAAAAAGGAAATATCTTCCGTTAAAAACTGGAAAGAAGCATTCTGAGAAAATGCCGTGTCTTCTGTTAATACGTCTCACTGAGTTACAGCTTTCCTCTCAAGAAGCCTTTCGCTAAGACTGTTCTTGTGGGATTTGCAATGTGATATTTGGAAGCCCATAGAGAACTATGGTGAGAAAGAAAATATCCTCCGTTAAAAACTGGAACGAAGATTTGTGAGAAAATGCTTTGTGTTCTGGTAATTCATCTCACAGAGTTAGAGCTTTCCCCTCAAGAAGCCTTTCGCTAAGACTGCTCTTGTGAAATTTGCAAAGTGATATGTGGAAGCCCAAAAGGGCTATGGTGAAAAAGGAAATATCCTCAGTTAAAAACGGGAAAGAAGCTTTCTGAGAAACTGCTTTGTGTTCAGTTAGTTCCTCTCACAGAGTTACAGCTTTCCCCTCAAGAAGACTTTCACTAAGACTGTTCATGTGGAATTTTCAAAGTGATAATTGGAATCCCATAGAGTTCTATGGTGAAAAAGGAAATATCCTAAGGTAAAAACTGAAAAGTAGGTTTCTGAGAAAATGTTTTGTGTTCTGTTAATTCATCTTACAGAGTTACAGCTTTACCCTCAAGAAGCCTTTCGCTAAGACTTTTCTTCTGGAATTTGCAAAGTGATATTTGGAAACCCTATAGCCCTATGGTTAAAATGGAAATATCCTAAGATAAAAAACGAAAAGAAGGTTTCTGAGAAACTGCTTTGAATTCTCTTAATTCATCTTACTGATTTACAGCTTTTATCTCCAGAATCCTTTCGCTAAGACTGTTCCTGTGGAATTTGCAAAATGTTTTTGGAAGCCCATAGAGGGCTACGCTGATAAAGGAAATATCCTAAGATAAAAACTGAAAAGAAGCTTTCTGAGAAACTGCTTTGTGATCTGTTAATTCATCTCAGAGAGTTACAGCTTTCCCCTCAAGAAGTCTTTCACAAAGACTGTTCTTGTGTAATTTGCAAAGTGATATTTGGAAGACCATAGAGGGCTATGTTGAAAAAGGAAATATAGTAAGATAAAATCCGAAAAGAAGCTTTCTGAGAAACTGCTTTGTGTTCTGTTAATTCAACTCACAGTTACTCTTTTACCTCAGGAAGCCTTTCGCTAAGGCTGTTCTTGTGGAATTTACAAAGTGATATTTTGAAGCCCATAGAGGGCTATGGTGAAAAAGGAAATACCTTCAGTTAAAAACTGAAAAGAAGCTTTCTGAGAAACTGCTTTGTGTTCTGTTAATTCATCTCAAAGAGTTACTGCTTTTGCCTCAAGAATCCTTCCGCTAAGACTGTTTTTGTGGAATTTCCAAAGTGATATTTCGATGCCCATAGTAGGCTATGGTGAAAATGGAAATATCCTAAGATAAAAACCGAAAAGAAGCTGTATGGAAAGCTGCTTTGTGTTTTGTTAGTTCACTCACAGTGTTACAGCTTTCCCCTCAAGAAGCCGTTAACTAAGACTGTTTTGTGAAATTTGCAAAGTGATATTTGGAAGCCCATAGAGGGCTAAGGTGAAAAAGGAAATATCTTCCGTTAAAAACTGGAAAGAACCATTCTGAGAAAGTGCGGTGTGTTCTGTTAGTACATATCACCGAGGTACAGCTTTTCTCTCAAGAAGCCTTTTGCTAAGACTGTTCTTGTGGGATGTCCAAAGTGATATTTGGAAGCCCATACAGGGCTATAGTGAAAAAGGAAATATCTTCAGTTAAATACTGGAAAGAAGCTTTCTGAGAGACTGCTTTGTGTTCTGTTAATTCATCTCACAGAGTTACAGCTTCCCCCCTCAAGAAGCCTTTCGCTAAGACTGTTCTTGTGGAATTTGCAAAGTCATATTTGGAAGCCCATAGAGGACTATGGTGAAAAAGGAACTAACTTCCGTTAAAAACTGGAAAGAAGATTTGTGAGAAACTGCTTTGTGTTCTGTTAATTCAACTCACAGAGTTACAGATTTCCCCTTCAGAAGCCTTTCGCTAAGACTGTTCTTCTGGAATTTGCAAAGTGATATTTGGAAGCCCATGGAGGACTATGGTGAAAAGGGAAATAACTTCCGTTAAAAACTGGAAAGAAGCTTTCTGAGAAACTGCCGTGTGTTCTGTTAATACATCTCACCGAGTTACAGCTTTCCCCTCAAGAAGCCTTTCTATAAGACTGTTCTTGTGGAATTTGCAAAGTGATACTTGGAAGCCCATAGAGGGCTATTTTGAAAATGGAAATATCCTAAGATAAAAACCGAAAAGAAGCTGTCTGAGAAACTGCTTTGTGTTGTGTTAGTTCATCTCAAAGTGTTACAGCTTTCCCCTCAAGAAGCCCTTCACTAAGACTGTTCTTGTGTAATTTGCAAACTGATATTTGTAATCCCATAGAGGACTTTGGTGAAAAAGGAAATATCTTTCGTTAAAAACTGGAAAGAAGATTTCTGAGAAACTGCTTTGTGTTCTGTTAATTCATCTCAGAGAATTACAGATTTCCCCCGAAGAGGCCGTTCACTAAGACTGTTCTTGTGGAATTTTCAAAGTGATATTTTGAAGCCCATAGTGGACTATGGTGAAAAAGGAAATATCTTCCGCTAAAAACTGGAAAGAACCTTTCTGAGAAACTGCTTTGTGTTCCGTTAATTAATCTCACAGAGTTACAGCTTTCCTATCATGAAGCCGATCACTAAGGTTGTTCTTTTGGAATATGCAAAGTGATATTTGGAAGCCCATAGAGGGCTACGGTGAAAAAGGAAATATCCTAAGACGAAAACTGAAAAGAAGCTTTCTGAGAAACTGCTTTGTGTTCTGTTAATTCGTCACCAGAGTTACAGCTTTCCCCTCAAAAAGCCTTTCGCTAAGACTGTTCTTGTGGAATTTGCAAAGTGAAATTTGGAAGCCCATTGAGGGCTATGATGAAAAAGGACATTTCTTCCATTAAAAACCGAAAAGAAGATTTCTGAGAAACTGCTTCGTGTTTTGTTAGATCATCTCACAGAATTACAGCTTTGCTCCCAGAAGCCTTTCGCTAAGACTGTTCTTGTGGAATTTGCAAAGTGATCTTAGAAGCCCGTAGAGGGCTATGGTGAAAAAGGAAATAACTTACGTTAAAAATTGGAAAGAAGCTTTCTGAGAAACTGATGAGTGTTCTGTTAAAACATCTCACCGTGTTACAGCTTTCACCTCAAGAAGCCTTTCGCTAAGACTGTTCTTGTGGAATTTTCTAAGTGATATTTGGAAGCCCATAGAGGGCTATGGGAAAAAGAAAATATCTTCGGTTGAAAACTGGAAAGAAGCTTTCTGAGGAACAGCTCTGTGTTCTGTTAATTCATTTCAGAGAGTTACAGCTTTCCGCTCCAGAAGTCTTTCGCTAAGACTGCTCTTTTGGAATTTGCAAAGTGATATTTGGAAGCCCTTAGAGGGCTATGGTGAAAAAGGGAATATCTTCCGTTAAAAACTGGAAAGAAGCATTCTGAGATACTGCCGTGTGTTCTGTGAATACATCTAACCGAGTTACAGCTTTCCCCTCTAGCAGCCTTTCGCTAAGACTGTTCTTGTGGCATTTGCAATGTGATATTTGGAAGCCCTTAGAGGGCTATGGTGAAAAAGGAAATATCTTCAGTTAAAAACTGTAAAGAAGCTTTCTGATAAACTGCTTTGTGTTCTGTTAGTTCATCTCACAGAGTTACAGCTTTCCCTTCAAGAAGCAGTTCACTGAGACTATTCTTGTGGAATTTGGAAAGTGATATTTGCAAGACCATAGAGGGCTATGGTGAAAAAGGACATATCTTCCATTAAAAACTGGAAAGAAATTTTCTGAGAAACTGCTTTGCTTTCTGTTAATTCATCTCACAGAGTTACAGCTTTCTTCTCAAGAAGCCTTTCGGTAAGACTGTTCTTGTGGAATTTGCAAAGTGATATTTGCAAGACCATAGAGGGCTATGGTGAAAAAGGACATATCTTCCGTTAAAAACTGGAAAGAAGATTTCTGAGAAACTGCTTTGTGTTCTGTTAATTCATCTCAGAGAGTTACAGATTTCCCCTCAAGAGGCCGTTCACTAAGACTGTTCTTCTGAAATTTGGAAAGTGATATTTAGAATCCCATAGAGGGCTATGGTGAAAAAGGAATTATTTTCCGTTAAAAACTGGAAAGAAGCTTTCTGAGAAACTGCTTTGTGTTCTGTTAATTCATCTCACAGAGTTGCATTTCCCTCTAAAAGCCTTTCGCTAAGGCTGCTGTCGAATTTCCAAAGTGATATTTGGAAGCCCATAGAGGGCTATGGTGAAAAAGGAAATATCTTCAGTTAAAACCTGGAAAGAAGCTTTCCGAGAAACTGCCATGTGTTCTGATAATAGACCTCACCCAGTTACAGCTTTCCCTTCAAGAAGCCTTTCGCTAAGACTGTGTTGTGGGATTTGCAAAATGATATTTGGAAGCCCATAGAGCGCTATGGTGAAAAAGGAAATATCTTCTGTTAAAAAGCGGAAAGAAGCTTTCTGAGAAACTCCTTTTTGTTCTGTTAATTCACCTCAAAGAGTTACAGCTTTCCACTCAATAATTCTTTCGCTAAGACTGTTCTTGTGGAATTTGCAAAGTGAGATTTGGAAGCCCATAGAGGTCTATGGTGACAGAGGAAATATCGTAAGATAAAAACTGAAAAGAAGCTTTCTGAGAAATTGCTTTGTGTTCTGTTAATTCATCTCACATAGTTACAACATTTCCCTCTAAAAGCCTTTCGCTAAGACTGTTCTTGTGGAATTTGCAAAGTGATATTTGGAAGCCCATACAGTGTTATGTTGAAAAAGGAAATATCTTCCGTTAAAAACTGAAAAGAAGCTTTTTGAGAAACTGCTTTGTGTTCTGTTAATTCATCTCACAGAGTTACAACTTTCCCCTCAGGAAGCCCTTCGCTAAGACTGTTCTTGTGAAACTTGCAAAGTGATATTTGGAAGCCCATAGAGGGCTGGCTTAAAAGGAAATATCCTCCGTTAGAAACTGGAAAGAAGCTATCTGAGAAACTGCTTTGTGTTCTGTTAATTCATCTCACAGAGTTACAGTTTTCCCCTCAAGAAGCCGTTCACTAAGACTTTCCTTGTGGAATTTTCAAAGTGATATTTGAAGGCACATAGAGGGCTATGATGAAAAAGAAAACATCCAAAGATAAAAACTGAAATGAAGCTTTCTGTGAAACTGCTTTGTGTTCTGTTAATTCATCTCACAGAGTTACAGCTTTCTTCTCAAGAAGCCTTTCGGTAAAACTGTTCTTGTGGAATTTGCAAAGTGATATTTGGAAGCCCATAGAGGGCTATGGTGAAAAAGGACATATCTTCCGTTAAAAACTGGAAAGAAGCTTTTTGAGAAACTGCCGTGTGTTCTGTTAAATCATCTCACCGAGTTACAGCTTTCCCGTCAAGAAGGCTTTCGCTAAGACTGTTCTTGTGGGATTTGCAAAGTGATATTTGGAAGCCCATAGAGGACTATGGTGAAAAAGGAAATATCTTTCGTTAAAAACTGGAAAGAAGATATCTGAGAAACTGCTTTGTGTTCTGTTAATTCATCTCACAGCGTTACAGTTTTCCCCTCCAGAAGTCTTTCGCTTCCACTGTTCTTGTGGAATTTGCATAGTGATATTTGGAATCCCATAGAGGGCTATGGTGAAAATGGAAATAACTTCAGTTAAAAAATGAAAAGAAGCTTTCCGAGAAACTGCTTTGTGTTCTGTTAATTCATCTCAAAGAGTTACAGCTTTCCCCTCAAGAAGCCTTCCGCTAAGACTGTTTTTGAGGAATTTCCAAAGTGATATGTGGAAGCCCATAGAGGGCTATGGTGAAAATGGAAATATCGTAAGATACTTACCGAAAAGAAGCTGTCTGAAAAACTGCTTTGTGTTCTGTTAGTTCATCTCACAGAGCTACAGCTTTTCCCTCAAGAAGCCGTTCACTAAGACTGTTTTGTGAAATTTGCAAAGTGATATTTGGAAGCCCATAGAGGGCTAAGGTGAAAAAGGAAATATCTTCCGTTAAAAACTGGAAAGAACCATTCTGAGAAAATGCGGTGTGTTCTGTTAGTACATATCACCGAGCTACAGCTTTCCCCTCAGGAAGCCGTTCACTAAGACTGTGCTTGTGGAATTGCAAAGTGATATTTGGGAGGCACATAGAGGGCAATGGTGAAAAAGGAAACATCCCAAGATAAAAACTGAAAAGAAGCTTTCTGGGAAACGGCTTTGTGTTCTGTTAATTCAAGTCACAGAGTTACTCTTTTACCTCAGGAAGCCTTTCGCTAAGGCTGTTGTTGTGGAATTCGCAAAGTGATATATGGAAGCCCAAAAGGGCTATGGTGAAAAAGGAAATATCCTCAGTTAAAAACTGGGAAGAAGCTTTCTGAGAAACTGCTTTGTGTTCAGTTAGTTCCTCTCACAGAGTTACAGCTTTCCCCTCAAGAAGACTTTCGCTAAGACTGTTCATGTGGAATTTTCAAAGTGATAATTGGAATCCCATAGAGGGCTATGGTGAAAAAGGAAATATCTTAAGGTAAAAACTGAAAAGTAGGTTTCTGAGAAAATGTTTTGTGTTCTGTTAATTCATCTTACAGAGTTACAGCTTTACCCTCAAGAAGCCTTTCGCTAAGACTTTTCTTCTGGAATTTGCAAAGTGATATTTGGAAACCCTATAGCCCTATGGTTAAAATGGAAATATCGTAAGATAAAAAACGAAAAGAAGGTTTCTGACAAACTGCTTTGAATTCTTTTAATTCATCTTACAGATTTACAGCTTTTATCTCCAGAATCCTTTCGCTAAGACTGTTCGTGTGGAATTTGCAAAATGTTTTTGGAAGCCGATAGAGGGCTATGCTGAAAAAGGAAATATCCTAAGATAAAAACTGAAAAGAAGCTTTCTGAGAAACTGCTTTGTGTGCTGTTAATTCATCTCAGAGAGTTACAGCTTTCCCCTCAAGAAGTCTTTCACAAAGACTGTTCTTGTGTAATTTGCAAAGTGATATTTGGAAGACCATAGAGGGCTATGTTGAAAAAGGAAATATAGTAAGATAAAATCCGAAAAGAAGCTTTCTGAGAAACTGCTTTGTGTTCTGTTAATTCATCTCAAAGTGTCACAGATTTCCCCTCATGAGGCCGTACACTAAGACTGTTCTTCTGAAATTTGGAAAGTGATATTTAGAATCTCATAGAGGGCAATGGTGAAAAAGGAAATATTTTCCGATAAAAACTGTAAAGAAGCTTTCTGATAAACTGCTTTGTGTTCTGTTAGTTCATCTCACAGAGTTACAGGTTTCCCTTCAAGAAGCAGTTCACTGATAGTATTCTTGTGAAATTTGCAAAGTGATATTTGGAAGCCCATAGAGGGCTATGGTGAAAAAGGACATATCTTCCGTTAAAAACTGGAAAGAAGCTTTTTGAGAAACTGCCGTGTGTTCTGTTAAAGCATCTCACCGAGTTACAGCTTTCCCCTCAAGAAGGCTTTCGCTAAGACTGTTCTTGTGGGATTTGTAAAGTGATATTTGGAAGCCCATAGAGGACTATGGTGAAAAAGGAAATATCTTTCGTTAAAAACTGGAAAGAAGATATCTGAGAAACTGCTTTGTGTTCTGTTAATTCATCTCACAGCGTTACATTTTTCCCTTCCCGAAGTCTTTCGCTTCCACTGTTCTTGTGGAATTTGCATAGTGATATTTGGAATCCCATAGAGGGCTATGGTGAAAATGGAAATACCTTCAATTAAAAAATGAAAAGAAGCTTTCCGAGAAACTGCTTTCTGTTCTGTTAATTCATCTCAAAGAATTACAGCTTTCCCCTCAAGAAGCCTTCCGCTAAGACTGTTTTTGAGGAATTTCCAAAGTGATATGTGGAAGCCCATAGAGGGCTATGGTGAAAATGGAAATATCCTAAGATACTTACCGAAGAGAAGCTGTCTGAAAAACTGATTTGTGTTCTGTTAGTTCAACTCAAAGAGCTACAGCTTTTCCCTCAAGAAGCCGTTCATTAAGACAGTTTTGTGAAATTTGGAAAGTGATATTTGGATACCCATAGGGGACTATGGTGAAAAAGGAAATATCTTCCGTTAAAAACTGGAAAGAAGCATTCTGAGAAAATGCCGTGTCTTCTGTTAATACGTCTCACTGAGTTACAGCTTTCCTCTCAAGAAGCCTTTCGCTAAGACTGTTCTTGTGGGATTTGCAATGTGATATTTGGAAGCCCATAGAGAACTATGGTGAGAAAGAAAATATCCTCCGTTAAAAACTGGAACGAAGATTTGTGAGAAAATGCTTTGTGTTCTGGTAATTCATCTCACAGAGTTAGAGCTTTCCCCTCAAGAAGCCTTTCGCTAAGACTGCTCTTGTGAAATTTGCAAAGTGATATGTGGAAGCCCAAAAGGGCTATGGTGAAAAAGGAAATATCCTCAGTTAAAAACTGGAAAGAAGCTTTCTGAGTAACTGCTTTGTGTTCAGTTAGTTCCTCTCACAGAGTTACAGCTTTCCCCTCAAGAAGACTTTCACTAAGACTGTTCATGTGGAATTTTCAAAGTGATAATTGGAATCCCATAGAGGGCTATGGTGAAAAAGGAAATATCCTAAGGTAAAAACTGAAAAGTAGGTTTCTGAGAAAATGTTTTGTGTTCTGTTAATTCATCTTACAGAGTTACAGCTTTACCCTCAAGAAGCCTTTCGCTAAGACTTTTCTTCTGGAATTTGCAAAGTGATATTTGGAAACCCTATAGCCCTATGGTTAAAATGGAAATATCCTAAGATAAAAAACGAAAAGAAGGTTTCTGAGAAACTGCTTTGAATTCTC
>NW_027326899.1:0-26810 GCF_047675955.1 Chlorocebus sabaeus | reverse complement strand
TGAGACTGTTCTTGTGGAAATTGCATAGTGATATTTGGGAGCCCATAGGAGGCTATGGTGAAAAACGAAACAACTTCAGTTACAAAGTGGAAAGAAGCTTTCTGAGAAACTGCTTTGTGTTCTGTTAATTCATCTCACAGAGTTACAGCGTTCTGCTCAAGAAGCCTTTCGCTAAGGCTGTTCTTGTGGAATTTGCTAAGTGATATTTGGAAGCACGTAGAGGGCTATGGTGAAAAAGGAAACATGCTAAGATAAAAATGGAAAAGAAGCTTTCTGAGAAACTGCTTTGCGTTCTGTTAATTGATCTCACAGAGTTACAGCTTTCCCCTCAGGAAGCCTTCCGCTAAGGCTGTTCTTGTGGAATTTGCAAAGTGATATTTGGAAGCCTATAGAGGGCTATGGTGAGAAAGGAAATACCTTCTGTTTAAAACTGGAAAGAAGCTTTCTGAGAAACTACTTTGTGTTCAGTTAATTCATCTCACAGAGTCACAGCTGTACCCTCAAGAAGCCTTTCGCTAAGACTGTTGTTTTGGAATTTGCAAAGTGATATTTGAAAGCCCTTAGAGGGCTACGGTGAAAACTGAAATATCTTCTGTAAAAAACTGGAAAGAATCTTTCCTAGAATCTGCTTTGTGTTCTGTTAATTCATCTCACAGAGTTACAGCTTTCCCCTGAAGAAGCCTTTCGCTAAGTCTGTTCTTGTGGTATTTGGAAGCCCATAGAGGGCTATGGTGAAAAAGGATATGTTCTAAGATAAAAACTGAAAAGAAGCTTTCTGAGAAACTGATTTGTGAACTGTTAATTCATCTCACACAGTTACAGCTTTCCCGTCAAGAAGCCATTCACTGAGACTGTTCTTGTGGAATTTGGAAAGTGATATTGCAAGCCGATAGAGGGTTGTGGCGGAAAGGGAAATATCCTAAGATAAAAATCGAAAAGAAGCTTTCTGAGAAACTGTATTGTGTTCTCTTAATTCATCTCACAGAGTTATAGCTTTCCCCTCAAGAAGTCATTCATTAAGTCTGTTTCTGTGGAATTTGCAAGGTGATATTTCGAAGCCCTTATAGGTCTATATTGAAAAAGGAAATAGCTTAAGTTAAAAACTGGAAAGAATCTTTCAGAGAAACTGCTTCATGCTCTGATAATTCATCTCACAGAGTTTCAGCTTTCCCTTCAAGAAGCCGTTCACTAAGACTACTCCTGTGGAATTTTCAAAGTGATATATGGAAGCCCATAGAGGGCTATGGTGAAAAAGGAAATATCCTGGGATAAAAACTGAAAAGAAGCTTTCTGAGAAACAGCTTTGTGTTCTGTTAATTCAACTCACAGAGTTAAAGCTTTCTCCTCAAGAAGCATTTCGCTAGGACTGTTCTTGTGGAATTTGCAAAGTGATATTTAGAAGCCCATAGAGGGCTATGGTGAAAATGGAAATATCCTAAGATAAAAACCGAAAAGAAGCTTTCTGAGAAACTGCTTTGTGATCTGTTAATTCATCTCCAGAGTTACAGTTTTCCCCTCAAGAAACCTTTCATGAAGACTGTTCTTGTGATATTTGCAAAGTGATATTTGGAAGCCATAGAGGGCTACGGTGAAAAAGGAAACATCTTCAGATAAAAACTGGAAAGAAGCTTTCTGAGAAACTGCTTTGTGTTCTGTTAATTCATCTCACAGAATTACAGCGTTCTCCTCAAGAAGTCTTTCACTAAGGTTGCTCTTGTGGAATTTGGTAAGTGATATTTCGAAGCCCGTAGAGGGCTATGGTCAAAAAGGAAATATCTTGAGTTAACTACTTGAAAGAAGCTTTCTGAGAAACTGCTTTGTGTTCTATTAATTCATCTCACAGAGTTACAACTTTCTCCTCAAGAAGCCTTTCGCTAAGACTGTTCTTGTGGATTTTGCAAAGTGATATTTGGAAGCCCATAGAGGGCTATGGTGAAAAAGGAATTATCCTAATATAAAACCTGAAAAGAAGCTTTCTGAGAAACTGCTTTGTGTTCTGTGAATTCAATTCAGAGAGTTACAGCTTTCCCCTCAAGAAGCCTTTCTCAAGAAGCCTTTCGCTAAGACTGTTCTTGTGAAAGTTGCAAAGTAATATTTGGAAGCCCATAGTGGGCTATGGTGAAAAGGGAAATTTCTTCCGTTAAAAACTGGAAAGAAGTTTTCTGAGAAACTGCTTTGTGTTCTCTTAATTCATCTCACAGAATTACAGCTCTCCCCTCAAGAAGCCTTTCCCTGAGACAGTTCTTGTGGAATTTGCAAAGTGATATTTGGAAGCCCATAGAGGGCTACGGTAAAAAAGGAAATATCTTCAGTAGAAAACTGGAAAGAAGATTTCTGAGAAACTGCTTTCGGTTCTGTTAATACATCTCACAGAGTTGCAACTTTCCCCTCAAGAAGCCTTTCGCTAACACTGTTTTTGTGGAATTTGCAAAGTGATATTTGGAAGCCCATGAAGGGATATGGTGAAAAAGCAATATCCTAAGATAAAAACTGAAAAGAAGCTTTCTGAGAAACTGCTTTGTGTTCTGTTAATTCACCTCAGAGAGTTACAGCTTTCCCCTCAAGAAACCTTTGGCTAAGACTGTTCTTGTGGAACATGCAAAATGATATTTGGATGCCCATAGAGGGTTATGGTCAAAAAGAAAATATCTTCAGTTAAAAACTGGAAAGAATCTTTCTGAGAAACTGTTTTGTGTTCTGTTAATTCATCTCACAGTGTTATAGCGTTCCTATCAAGAACCTTTTTGCTACGACTGTTCTTGCGAAATTTGCAAAGTAATATTTGGAAGTCCATAGAGGGCTACGGTGAAAAAGAAAATAACTTCAGTTAAAAACTGGAAAGAAGGTTTTTGAGAAACTGCTTTGGGTTCTGTTAATTCATCTCACAGAGTTACACCTTTCCCCTCAGGAAGCCTTTCGCTAAGAAAGTTATTGTGTAATTGGCAAAGTGATATTTGGAAGCCCATAGAGGGCTATGCTGAAAAAGGAAATCACTTTAGTTAAAAAGTGGAAAGAAGCTTTCTGAGAAACGGATGTGTGTTCTCTTATTTCATCTCACAGAGTTACAGCATTCCCCTCAAGAACCCTTTTGCTAAGACTGTTCTTGTGGGATTTGCAAAGTGATATTTGGAAGCCCATAGAGGGCTATGGTGAAAAAGTAAATCTCTTCCGTTAAAAACTGGAAAGAAGCTTTCTGCGAAACGGCTTTGTGTTCTTTTAATTCATCTCACAGAGTTACAGCTTTCCCCTCAAGAAGCATTTCGCTAAGACTGTTCTTTGGAATTTGCAAAATGATATTTGGAAGTCCTTAGAGGGCTATGGTGAAAAAGGAAATATCTTCAGTTAAAAAGTGGAAAGAATCTTTCTGAGAAACTGCTTTGTATTCTATTAATTCATCTCACAGAGTTACAGCTTTCCCCTCAAGAAGCCTTTCGCTAAGGCTGTTCTTGTGGAATTTGCAAATTGATATTTGGAAGCCCATAGAGGGCTATGGTGAAAAACTAAATATCTTCAGATAAAAACTGGAAAGACGTTTTTTGAGAAACTGCATTGTGTTTTATCAGTTCATCTCACAGAGTTACAGCTTTCACCTCAAGAAGCCTTTCGCTAAGACTGTTCTTGTGGAATTTGCAAAGTGATATTTCGAAGCCCATAGAGGGCTATGGAGAAAAAGGAAATATATTCAGTTAAGAACTGGAAAGAAGCTTTCTGAGAAAATGCTTTGTGTTCTGTTAATTCATCTCATAGAGTTACTGCTTTCCCCTCAAAAGCCTTTCTCTAAGACTGTTCTTGTGGAATTTCAAAAGTGATATTTGGAAACCCATAGAGGGCTAAGGTGAAAAAGGAAATATCCTAAGATAAAAACTGAAAAAAAAGATTTTTGATAAATTGCTTTGTGTTCTGTTAATTCATCTCAGAGAGTTATAGCTTTCCTCTCAAGTATTCTTTCGCTTAGACTGTTCTTGTGGAATTTAAAAAGTGATATTTGGAGGCCCATAGAAGGCTAAAGTGAAAAAGGAAATATCTTCAGTTAAAAACTGGAAAGGAGCTTTCTGAGAAACTTCTTTGTGTTCTGTTAATTCATCTCACAGAGTTACAACATTCCAAACAAGAAGCCTTTCGCTAAGACTGTTCTTGTGGAATTTAAAAAGTGATATTTGGAAGCCCATAGAGGGCTATGGTGAGAAAGGAAATATCTTCCGTTAAAAACTGGAAAGAAGCTTTCTGAGAAACGGCTTTGTGTTCTCTTAATTCATCTCACAGAGTTACAGCTTTCCCCTCAAAAGCCTTTTGCTAAGCCTGTTCTTGTGGAATTTGCAAAGTAATATTTGGAAGCCCATAGAGGGCTAAGGTGAAAAAGGAAATCAATTCCGTTAAAAACTGGAAAGAAGCTTTCTGAGAAACGGCTTTGTGTTCTCTTAATTCATCTCACAGAGTTACAGCTTTCCCCTCAAAAGCCTTTTGCTAAGCCTGTTCTTGTGGAATTTGCAAAGTAATATTTGGAAGCCCATAGAGGGCTAAGGTGAAAAAGGAAATCAATTCCGTTAAAAACTGGAAAGAAGCTTTCTGAGAAACGGCTTTGTGTTCTGTTAATTCATCTCAGAGAGTTACAGCTTTGCCCTCAAGAAGCCTTTCCCTAAGACTGTTTTTGTGGAATTTAAAAAGTGATATTTGGAAGCCCATGGAGGGCTAAGGTGAAAAAGGAAATATCCTAAGATAAAAACTGAAAAGAAGCTTTATGAGAAACTGCTTTGGGTTCTGTTAATTCATCTCACAGAGTTATAGCTTTCCTCTCAAGAAGCCTTTCACTAAGACTGTTGTGGAATTTGCAAAGTGATATTCGGAAGCCCAGAGAGGGCTAAGGTGAAAAAGGAAATATCTTCTGTTAAAAACTGGAAAGAAGCTTTATGAGAAACTGCTTTGTGTTCTGTTAATTCATCTCACTGCGTTACAGCTTTTCCCTCAAGAAGCCGTTCACTAAGACTGTTCTTGTGGAATTTGCAAAGTGATATTTGGAAATCCATAGAGGGCTATGGTGAAAAAGGAAATATGCTAAGATAAAAACTGAAAAGAACCTCTCTGAGAAAATGCCTTGCGTTCTGTTAATTGATCTCACAGAGTTACAACTTTCCCCTCAAGAAGCCTTCTGCTAAAGCTGATCTTGTGGAATTTGCAATTTGATATTTGGAAGCCTATAGAGGGGTATGGTGAGAAAGGAAATACCTTCAGTTAAAAACTGGAAAGAAGCTTTCTGATAAACTGCTTTGTGTTCTGCTAATTCATCTCACAGAGTCACAGCTGTGCCCTCAAAAAGCCTTTCGCTAAGACTGTTTTTGTGAAATTTGCAAAGTGATATTTCGAAGCCCTTATAAGGCTATGGGAAAAAGGAAATATCCTAAGATAAAAACTGAAAAGAAGATTTCTGAGAAACTGATTGTGTTCTGTTAATTCATCTCAAAGATTTACAGCTTTCCCCTCAAGAATCCTTTCGCTAAGACTGTTGCTTTGGAATTTGCAAAGTGATATTTGGAAGCCCTTTGAGGGCTATGGTGAAAACTGAAATATCTTCAGTAAAAAACTGGAAAGAAGCTTTCTGAGAAACTGCTTTGTGTTCTGTTAATTCATCTCACAGAGTTACAGCTTTCCCCTGAAGAAGCCTTTCGCTAACTCTGTTCTTGTGGAATTTGCAAAGTGATATTTGGAAGCCCATATAGGGCTATGGTGAAAAAGAAATTGTCCTAAAATAAAAACTGAAAAGAAGCTTTCTGAGAAACTGCTTTGTTCGTTAATTCATCTCACACAGTTACAGCTTTCCCGTCAAGAAGCCGTTCACTGAGACTGTCCTTGTGGAATTTGCAAAGTGATATTGGAAGCCGATAGAGGGTTATGGCGAAAAGGGATATATCCTAAGATAAAAACCGAAAAGAAGCTTTCTGAGACACTGCTTTGTGTTCTGTTAAATCATCTTACAGAGTTACAGTTTTCCCCTCATGAAGCCATTCGCTAAGACTGTTCTTGTGGGATTGGCAAAGTGATATTTGGAAGTCCACAGAGGGCTATGGTGAAAAAGGAAATCTCTTTCGTTAAAAACCGGAAAGAAGCTTTCAGAGAAACTGCTTTGTGTTCTGTTAATTCATCTCACAGAGTTACCGCTTTCCCCTCAAGAAGCCTTTCGCTAAGACTGTTCCGGTGGAATATTCAAAGTGATATTTGGAAGCCCATAGGGGGCTATGGTGAAAAACGAAATATGTTCGGTTACAAACTGGAAAGAAGCTTTCTGAGAAACTGCTTTGTGTTCTGTTAAATCATCTTACAGAGTTACAGTTTCCCCTCATGAAGCCTTTTGTTAAGACTTTTCTTGTGGGATTTCCAAAGTGATATTTGGAAGTCCATAGAGGACTATGGTGAAAAAGGAAATAACTTACGTTAAAAACTGGAAAGAAACGTTCTGAGTGACTGGTTTGTTTTCCGTTAATTGATCACACAGTGTTACAACTTTCCCCTCAAGAAGTCTTTCACAAAGACTGTTCTGGTAGAATTAGCAGAGTGATATTTTGAAGCAAGTAGAGGGCTATGTTGAAAAAGTAACTGTCTTCCATGAAAAACTGGAAAGAAGCTTTCTGAGAAACTGCTTTGTGTTCTGTTAATTCATCTCACAGAGTTATAGATTTCACCCCAAGAAGCCTTTCGGTAAGATTGTTCTTGTGGAATTTGCAAAGTGATATTTGGAAACCCGTAGAGGGTTATGGTGAAAAAGGAAATATCCTAACATAGAAACTGAAAAGAAGCTTTCTGAGAAACTGCCTTGTGTTCTGTTAATTGATCTCACGGAGTTACAGCTTTTCCCTCAAGAAGCCTTTCGCTAAGGCTGTTCTTGTGGAATTTGCAAAGTGATATTTGGAAGCCTATAGAGGGCTATGGTAAAGAAGGAAATATCTGCAGTTAACAACTGGAAAGAAGCTTTCTGAGAAACTCCTTTGCGTTCTGTTAATTCATCTCTCAGAGTTACAGCTTTCCCCTGGAGAAGCCTTTCGCTAAGACTGCTCTTGTGAAATTTGCAAAGTGATATTTAGAAGCCCTTAGAGGGCTATGAAAAAAGGAAATATCCTAAGATAAAAACTGAAAAGAAGCTTTCTGAGAAACTGCTTTGTGTTCTGTTAATTCATCTCACAGAGTTACAGCTTTCCCCTCAAGAGTCCTTTCGCTGAGACTGTTCTTGTGGAAATTGCATAGTGATATTTGGGAGCCCATAGGAGGCTATGGTGAAAAACGAAACAACTTCAGTTACAAAGTGGAAAGAAGCTTTCTGAGAAACTGCTTTGTGTTCTGTTAATTCATCTCACAGAGTTACAGCGTTCTGCTCAAGAAGCCTTTCGCTAAGGCTGTTCTTGTGGAATTTGCTAAGTGATATTTGGAAGCACGTAGAGGGCTATGGTGAAAAAGGAAACATGCTAAGATAAAAATGGAAAAGAAGCTTTCTGAGAAACTGCTTTGCGTTCTGTTAATTGATCTCACAGAGTTACAGCTTTCCCCTCAGGAAGCCTTCCGCTAAGGCTGTTCTTGTGGAATTTGCAAAGTGATATTTGGAAGCCTATAGAGGGCTATGGTGAGAAAGGAAATACCTTCTGTTTAAAACTGGAAAGAAGCTTTCTGAGAAACTACTTTGTGTTCAGTTAATTCATCTCACAGAGTCACAGCTGTACCCTCAAGAAGCCTTTCGCTAAGACTGTTGTTTTGGAATTTGCAAAGTGATATTTGAAAGCCCTTAGAGGGCTACGGTGAAAACTGAAATATCTTCTGTAAAAAACTGGAAAGAATCTTTCCTAGAATCTGCTTTGTGTTCTGTTAATTCATCTCACAGAGTTACAGCTTTCCCCTGAAGAAGCCTTTCGCTAAGTCTGTTCTTGTGGTATTTGGAAGCCCATAGAGGGCTATGGTGAAAAAGGATATGTTCTAAGATAAAAACTGAAAAGAAGCTTTCTGAGAAACTGATTTGTGAACTGTTAATTCATCTCACACAGTTACAGCTTTCCCGTCAAGAAGCCATTCACTGAGACTGTTCTTGTGGAATTTGGAAAGTGATATTGCAAGCCGATAGAGGGTTGTGGCGGAAAGGGAAATATCCTAAGATAAAAATCGAAAAGAAGCTTTCTGAGAAACTGTATTGTGTTCTCTTAATTCATCTCACAGAGTTATAGCTTTCCCCTCAAGAAGTCATTCATTAAGTCTGTTTCTGTGGAATTTGCAAGGTGATATTTCGAAGCCCTTATAGGTCTATATTGAAAAAGGAAATAGCTTAAGTTAAAAACTGGAAAGAATCTTTCAGAGAAACTGCTTCATGCTCTGATAATTCATCTCACAGAGTTTCAGCTTTCCCTTCAAGAAGCCGTTCACTAAGACTACTCCTGTGGAATTTTCAAAGTGATATATGGAAGCCCATAGAGGGCTATGGTGAAAAAGGAAATATCCTGGGATAAAAACTGAAAAGAAGCTTTCTGAGAAACAGCTTTGTGTTCTGTTAATTCAACTCACAGAGTTAAAGCTTTCTCCTCAAGAAGCATTTCGCTAGGACTGTTCTTGTGGAATTTGCAAAGTGATATTTAGAAGCCCATAGAGGGCTATGGTGAAAATGGAAATATCCTAAGATAAAAACCGAAAAGAAGCTTTCTGAGAAACTGCTTTGTGATCTGTTAATTCATCTCCAGAGTTACAGTTTTCCCCTCAAGAAACCTTTCATGAAGACTGTTCTTGTGATATTTGCAAAGTGATATTTGGAAGCCATAGAGGGCTACGGTGAAAAAGGAAACATCTTCAGATAAAAACTGGAAAGAAGCTTTCTGAGAAACTGCTTTGTGTTCTGTTAATTCATCTCACAGAATTACAGCGTTCTCCTCAAGAAGTCTTTCACTAAGGTTGCTCTTGTGGAATTTGGTAAGTGATATTTCGAAGCCCGTAGAGGGCTATGGTCAAAAAGGAAATATCTTGAGTTAACTACTTGAAAGAAGCTTTCTGAGAAACTGCTTTGTGTTCTATTAATTCATCTCACAGAGTTACAACTTTCTCCTCAAGAAGCCTTTCGCTAAGACTGTTCTTGTGGATTTTGCAAAGTGATATTTGGAAGCCCATAGAGGGCTATGGTGAAAAAGGAATTATCCTAATATAAAACCTGAAAAGAAGCTTTCTGAGAAACTGCTTTGTGTTCTGTGAATTCAATTCAGAGAGTTACAGCTTTCCCCTCAAGAAGCCTTTCTCAAGAAGCCTTTCGCTAAGACTGTTCTTGTGAAAGTTGCAAAGTAATATTTGGAAGCCCATAGTGGGCTATGGTGAAAAGGGAAATTTCTTCCGTTAAAAACTGGAAAGAAGTTTTCTGAGAAACTGCTTTGTGTTCTCTTAATTCATCTCACAGAATTACAGCTCTCCCCTCAAGAAGCCTTTCCCTGAGACAGTTCTTGTGGAATTTGCAAAGTGATATTTGGAAGCCCATAGAGGGCTACGGTAAAAAAGGAAATATCTTCAGTAGAAAACTGGAAAGAAGATTTCTGAGAAACTGCTTTCGGTTCTGTTAATACATCTCACAGAGTTGCAACTTTCCCCTCAAGAAGCCTTTCGCTAACACTGTTTTTGTGGAATTTGCAAAGTGATATTTGGAAGCCCATGAAGGGATATGGTGAAAAAGCAATATCCTAAGATAAAAACTGAAAAGAAGCTTTCTGAGAAACTGCTTTGTGTTCTGTTAATTCACCTCAGAGAGTTACAGCTTTCCCCTCAAGAAACCTTTGGCTAAGACTGTTCTTGTGGAACATGCAAAATGATATTTGGATGCCCATAGAGGGTTATGGTCAAAAAGAAAATATCTTCAGTTAAAAACTGGAAAGAATCTTTCTGAGAAACTGTTTTGTGTTCTGTTAATTCATCTCACAGTGTTATAGCGTTCCTATCAAGAACCTTTTTGCTACGACTGTTCTTGCGAAATTTGCAAAGTAATATTTGGAAGTCCATAGAGGGCTACGGTGAAAAAGAAAATAACTTCAGTTAAAAACTGGAAAGAAGGTTTTTGAGAAACTGCTTTGGGTTCTGTTAATTCATCTCACAGAGTTACACCTTTCCCCTCAGGAAGCCTTTCGCTAAGAAAGTTATTGTGTAATTGGCAAAGTGATATTTGGAAGCCCATAGAGGGCTATGCTGAAAAAGGAAATCACTTTAGTTAAAAAGTGGAAAGAAGCTTTCTGAGAAACGGATGTGTGTTCTCTTATTTCATCTCACAGAGTTACAGCATTCCCCTCAAGAACCCTTTTGCTAAGACTGTTCTTGTGGGATTTGCAAAGTGATATTTGGAAGCCCATAGAGGGCTATGGTGAAAAAGTAAATCTCTTCCGTTAAAAACTGGAAAGAAGCTTTCTGCGAAACGGCTTTGTGTTCTTTTAATTCATCTCACAGAGTTACAGCTTTCCCCTCAAGAAGCATTTCGCTAAGACTGTTCTTTGGAATTTGCAAAATGATATTTGGAAGTCCTTAGAGGGCTATGGTGAAAAAGGAAATATCTTCAGTTAAAAAGTGGAAAGAATCTTTCTGAGAAACTGCTTTGTATTCTATTAATTCATCTCACAGAGTTACAGCTTTCCCCTCAAGAAGCCTTTCGCTAAGGCTGTTCTTGTGGAATTTGCAAATTGATATTTGGAAGCCCATAGAGGGCTATGGTGAAAAACTAAATATCTTCAGATAAAAACTGGAAAGACGTTTTTTGAGAAACTGCATTGTGTTTTATCAGTTCATCTCACAGAGTTACAGCTTTCACCTCAAGAAGCCTTTCGCTAAGACTGTTCTTGTGGAATTTGCAAAGTGATATTTCGAAGCCCATAGAGGGCTATGGAGAAAAAGGAAATATATTCAGTTAAGAACTGGAAAGAAGCTTTCTGAGAAAATGCTTTGTGTTCTGTTAATTCATCTCATAGAGTTACTGCTTTCCCCTCAAAAGCCTTTCTCTAAGACTGTTCTTGTGGAATTTCAAAAGTGATATTTGGAAACCCATAGAGGGCTAAGGTGAAAAAGGAAATATCCTAAGATAAAAACTGAAAAAAAAGATTTTTGATAAATTGCTTTGTGTTCTGTTAATTCATCTCAGAGAGTTATAGCTTTCCTCTCAAGTATTCTTTCGCTTAGACTGTTCTTGTGGAATTTAAAAAGTGATATTTGGAGGCCCATAGAAGGCTAAAGTGAAAAAGGAAATATCTTCAGTTAAAAACTGGAAAGGAGCTTTCTGAGAAACTTCTTTGTGTTCTGTTAATTCATCTCACAGAGTTACAACATTCCAAACAAGAAGCCTTTCGCTAAGACTGTTCTTGTGGAATTTAAAAAGTGATATTTGGAAGCCCATAGAGGGCTATGGTGAGAAAGGAAATATCTTCCGTTAAAAACTGGAAAGAAGCTTTCTGAGAAACGGCTTTGTGTTCTCTTAATTCATCTCACAGAGTTACAGCTTTCCCCTCAAAAGCCTTTTGCTAAGCCTGTTCTTGTGGAATTTGCAAAGTAATATTTGGAAGCCCATAGAGGGCTAAGGTGAAAAAGGAAATCAATTCCGTTAAAAACTGGAAAGAAGCTTTCTGAGAAACGGCTTTGTGTTCTCTTAATTCATCTCACAGAGTTACAGCTTTCCCCTCAAAAGCCTTTTGCTAAGCCTGTTCTTGTGGAATTTGCAAAGTAATATTTGGAAGCCCATAGAGGGCTAAGGTGAAAAAGGAAATCAATTCCGTTAAAAACTGGAAAGAAGCTTTCTGAGAAACGGCTTTGTGTTCTGTTAATTCATCTCAGAGAGTTACAGCTTTGCCCTCAAGAAGCCTTTCCCTAAGACTGTTTTTGTGGAATTTAAAAAGTGATATTTGGAAGCCCATGGAGGGCTAAGGTGAAAAAGGAAATATCCTAAGATAAAAACTGAAAAGAAGCTTTATGAGAAACTGCTTTGGGTTCTGTTAATTCATCTCACAGAGTTATAGCTTTCCTCTCAAGAAGCCTTTCACTAAGACTGTTGTGGAATTTGCAAAGTGATATTCGGAAGCCCAGAGAGGGCTAAGGTGAAAAAGGAAATATCTTCTGTTAAAAACTGGAAAGAAGCTTTATGAGAAACTGCTTTGTGTTCTGTTAATTCATCTCACTGCGTTACAGCTTTTCCCTCAAGAAGCCGTTCACTAAGACTGTTCTTGTGGAATTTGCAAAGTGATATTTGGAAATCCATAGAGGGCTATGGTGAAAAAGGAAATATGCTAAGATAAAAACTGAAAAGAACCTCTCTGAGAAAATGCCTTGCGTTCTGTTAATTGATCTCACAGAGTTACAACTTTCCCCTCAAGAAGCCTTCTGCTAAAGCTGATCTTGTGGAATTTGCAATTTGATATTTGGAAGCCTATAGAGGGGTATGGTGAGAAAGGAAATACCTTCAGTTAAAAACTGGAAAGAAGCTTTCTGATAAACTGCTTTGTGTTCTGCTAATTCATCTCACAGAGTCACAGCTGTGCCCTCAAAAAGCCTTTCGCTAAGACTGTTTTTGTGAAATTTGCAAAGTGATATTTCGAAGCCCTTATAAGGCTATGGGAAAAAGGAAATATCCTAAGATAAAAACTGAAAAGAAGATTTCTGAGAAACTGATTGTGTTCTGTTAATTCATCTCAAAGAGTTACAGCTTTCCCCTCAAGAATCCTTTCGCTAAGACTGTTGCTTTGGAATTTGCAAAGTGATATTTGGAAGCCCTTTGAGGGCTATGGTGAAAACTGAAATATCTTCAGTAAAAAACTGGAAAGAAGCTTTCTGAGAAACTGCTTTGTGTTCTGTTAATTCATCTCACAGAGTTACAGCTTTCCCCTGAAGAAGCCTTTCGCTAACTCTGTTCTTGTGGAATTTGCAAAGTGATATTTGGAAGCCCATATAGGGCTATGGTGAAAAAGAAATTGTCCTAAAATAAAAACTGAAAAGAAGCTTTCTGAGAAACTGCTTTGTTCGTTAATTCATCTCACACAGTTACAGCTTTCCCGTCAAGAAGCCGTTCACTGAGACTGTCCTTGTGGAATTTGCAAAGTGATATTGGAAGCCGATAGAGGGTTATGGCGAAAAGGGATATATCCTAAGATAAAAACCGAAAAGAAGCTTTCTGAGACACTGCTTTGTGTTCTGTTAAATCATCTTACAGAGTTACAGTTTTCCCCTCATGAAGCCATTCGCTAAGACTGTTCTTGTGGGATTGGCAAAGTGATATTTGGAAGTCCACAGAGGGCTATGGTGAAAAAGGAAATCTCTTTCGTTAAAAACCGGAAAGAAGCTTTCAGAGAAACTGCTTTGTGTTCTGTTAATTCATCTCACAGAGTTACCGCTTTCCCCTCAAGAAGCCTTTCGCTAAGACTGTTCCGGTGGAATATTCAAAGTGATATTTGGAAGCCCATAGGGGGCTATGGTGAAAAACGAAATATGTTCGGTTACAAACTGGAAAGAAGCTTTCTGAGAAACTGCTTTGTGTTCTGTTAAATCATCTTACAGAGTTACAGTTTCCCCTCATGAAGCCTTTTGTTAAGACTTTTCTTGTGGGATTTCCAAAGTGATATTTGGAAGTCCATAGAGGACTATGGTGAAAAAGGAAATAACTTACGTTAAAAACTGGAAAGAAACGTTCTGAGTGACTGGTTTGTTTTCCGTTAATTGATCACACAGTGTTACAACTTTCCCCTCAAGAAGTCTTTCACAAAGACTGTTCTGGTAGAATTAGCAGAGTGATATTTTGAAGCAAGTAGAGGGCTATGTTGAAAAAGTAACTGTCTTCCATGAAAAACTGGAAAGAAGCTTTCTGAGAAACTGCTTTGTGTTCTGTTAATTCATCTCACAGAGTTATAGATTTCACCCCAAGAAGCCTTTCGGTAAGATTGTTCTTGTGGAATTTGCAAAGTGATATTTGGAAACCCGTAGAGGGTTATGGTGAAAAAGGAAATATCCTAACATAGAAACTGAAAAGAAGCTTTCTGAGAAACTGCCTTGTGTTCTGTTAATTGATCTCACGGAGTTACAGCTTTTCCCTCAAGAAGCCTTTCGCTAAGGCTGTTCTTGTGGAATTTGCAAAGTGATATTTGGAAGCCTATAGAGGGCTATGGTAAAGAAGGAAATATCTGCAGTTAACAACTGGAAAGAAGCTTTCTGAGAAACTCCTTTGCGTTCTGTTAATTCATCTCTCAGAGTTACAGCTTTCCCCTGGAGAAGCCTTTCGCTAAGACTGCTCTTGTGAAATTTGCAAAGTGATATTTAGAAGCCCTTAGAGGGCTATGAAAAAAGGAAATATCCTAAGATAAAAACTGAAAAGAAGCTTTCTGAGAAACTGCTTTGTGTTCTGTTAATTCATCTCACAGAGTTACAGCTTTCCCCTCAAGAGTCCTTTCGCTGAGACTGTTCTTGTGGAAATTGCATAGTGATATTTGGGAGCCCATAGGAGGCTATGGTGAAAAACGAAACAACTTCAGTTACAAAGTGGAAAGAAGCTTTCTGAGAAACTGCTTTGTGTTCTGTTAATTCATCTCACAGAGTTACAGCGTTCTGCTCA
The DNA here is from genome assembly GCF_047675955.1 of Chlorocebus sabaeus. Classification (NCBI taxonomy): domain Eukaryota; kingdom Metazoa; phylum Chordata; class Mammalia; order Primates; family Cercopithecidae; genus Chlorocebus; species Chlorocebus sabaeus. Next base: position 12,241 of record NW_027326899.1, on the reverse strand, counting down.
AGAAGCCTTTCGCTAAGGCTGTTCTTGTGGAATTTGCTAAGTGATATTTGGAAGCACGTAGAGGGCTATGGTGAAAAAGGAAATATGCTAAGATAAAAATGGAAAAGAAGCTTTCTGAGAAACTGCTTTGCGTTCTGTTAATTGATCTCACAGAGTTACAGCTTTCCCCTCAGGAAGCCTTCCGCTAAGGCTGTTCTTGTGGAATTTGCAAAGTGATATTTGGAAGCCTATAGAGGGCTATGGTGAGAAAGGAAATACCTTCTGTTTAAAACTGGAAAGAAGCTTTCTGAGAAACTACTTTGTGTTCAGTTAATTCATCTCACAGAGTCACAGCTGTACCCTCAAGAAGCCTTTCGCTAAGACTGTTGTTTTGGAATTTGCAAAGTGATATTTGAAAGCCCTTAGAGGGCTACGGTGAAAACTGAAATATCTTCTGTAAAAAACTGGAAAGAATCTTTCCTAGAATCTGCTTTGTGTTCTGTTAATTCATCTCACAGAGTTACAGCTTTCCCCTGAAGAAGCCTTTCGCTAAGTCTGTTCTTGTGGTATTTGGAAGCCCATAGAGGGCTATGGTGAAAAAGGATATGTTCTAAGATAAAAACTGAAAAGAAGCTTTCTGAGAAACTGATTTGTGAACTGTTAATTCATCTCACACAGTTACAGCTTTCCCGTCAAGAAGCCATTCACTGAGACTGTTCTTGTGGAATTTGGAAAGTGATATTGCAAGCCGATAGAGGGTTGTGGCGGAAAGGGAAATATCCTAAGATAAAAATCGAAAAGAAGCTTTCTGAGAAACTGTATTGTGTTCTCTTAATTCATCTCACAGAGTTATAGCTTTCCCCTCAAGAAGTCATTCATTAAGTCTGTTTCTGTGGAATTTGCAAGGTGATATTTCGAAGCCCTTATAGGTCTATATTGAAAAAGGAAATAGCTTAAGTTAAAAACTGGAAAGAATCTTTCAGAGAAACTGCTTCATGCTCTGATAATTCATCTCACAGAGTTTCAGCTTTCCCTTCAAGAAGCCGTTCACTAAGACTACTCCTGTGGAATTTTCAAAGTGATATATGGAAGCCCATAGAGGGCTATGGTGAAAAAGGAAATATCCTGGGATAAAAACTGAAAAGAAGCTTTCTGAGAAACAGCTTTGTGTTCTGTTAATTCAACTCACAGAGTTAAAGCTTTCTCCTCAAGAAGCATTTCGCTAGGACTGTTCTTGTGGAATTTGCAAAGTGATATTTAGAAGCCCATAGAGGGCTATGGTGAAAATGGAAATATCCTAAGATAAAAACCGAAAAGAAGCTTTCTGAGAAACTGCTTTGTGATCTGTTAATTCATCTCCAGAGTTACAGTTTTCCCCTCAAGAAACCTTTCATGAAGACTGTTCTTGTGATATTTGCAAAGTGATATTTGGAAGCCATAGAGGGCTACGGTGAAAAAGGAAACATCTTCAGATAAAAACTGGAAAGAAGCTTTCTGAGAAACTGCTTTGTGTTCTGTTAATTCATCTCACAGAATTACAGCGTTCTCCTCAAGAAGTCTTTCACTAAGGTTGCTCTTGTGGAATTTGGTAAGTGATATTTCGAAGCCCGTAGAGGGCTATGGTCAAAAAGGAAATATCTTGAGTTAACTACTTGAAAGAAGCTTTCTGAGAAACTGCTTTGTGTTCTATTAATTCATCTCACAGAGTTACAACTTTCTCCTCAAGAAGCCTTTCGCTAAGACTGTTCTTGTGGATTTTGCAAAGTGATATTTGGAAGCCCATAGAGGGCTATGGTGAAAAAGGAATTATCCTAATATAAAACCTGAAAAGAAGCTTTCTGAGAAACTGCTTTGTGTTCTGTGAATTCAATTCAGAGAGTTACAGCTTTCCCCTCAAGAAGCCTTTCTCAAGAAGCCTTTCGCTAAGACTGTTCTTGTGAAAGTTGCAAAGTAATATTTGGAAGCCCATAGTGGGCTATGGTGAAAAGGGAAATTTCTTCCGTTAAAAACTGGAAAGAAGTTTTCTGAGAAACTGCTTTGTGTTCTCTTAATTCATCTCACAGAATTACAGCTCTCCCCTCAAGAAGCCTTTCCCTGAGACAGTTCTTGTGGAATTTGCAAAGTGATATTTGGAAGCCCATAGAGGGCTACGGTAAAAAAGGAAATATCTTCAGTAGAAAACTGGAAAGAAGATTTCTGAGAAACTGCTTTCGGTTCTGTTAATACATCTCACAGAGTTGCAACTTTCCCCTCAAGAAGCCTTTCGCTAACACTGTTTTTGTGGAATTTGCAAAGTGATATTTGGAAGCCCATGAAGGGATATGGTGAAAAAGCAATATCCTAAGATAAAAACTGAAAAGAAGCTTTCTGAGAAACTGCTTTGTGTTCTGTTAATTCACCTCAGAGAGTTACAGCTTTCCCCTCAAGAAACCTTTGGCTAAGACTGTTCTTGTGGAACATGCAAAATGATATTTGGATGCCCATAGAGGGTTATGGTCAAAAAGAAAATATCTTCAGTTAAAAACTGGAAAGAATCTTTCTGAGAAACTGTTTTGTGTTCTGTTAATTCATCTCACAGTGTTATAGCGTTCCTATCAAGAACCTTTTTGCTACGACTGTTCTTGCGAAATTTGCAAAGTAATATTTGGAAGTCCATAGAGGGCTACGGTGAAAAAGAAAATAACTTCAGTTAAAAACTGGAAAGAAGGTTTTTGAGAAACTGCTTTGGGTTCTGTTAATTCATCTCACAGAGTTACACCTTTCCCCTCAGGAAGCCTTTCGCTAAGAAAGTTATTGTGTAATTGGCAAAGTGATATTTGGAAGCCCATAGAGGGCTATGCTGAAAAAGGAAATCACTTTAGTTAAAAAGTGGAAAGAAGCTTTCTGAGAAACGGATGTGTGTTCTCTTATTTCATCTCACAGAGTTACAGCATTCCCCTCAAGAACCCTTTTGCTAAGACTGTTCTTGTGGGATTTGCAAAGTGATATTTGGAAGCCCATAGAGGGCTATGGTGAAAAAGTAAATCTCTTCCGTTAAAAACTGGAAAGAAGCTTTCTGCGAAACGGCTTTGTGTTCTTTTAATTCATCTCACAGAGTTACAGCTTTCCCCTCAAGAAGCATTTCGCTAAGACTGTTCTTTGGAATTTGCAAAATGATATTTGGAAGTCCTTAGAGGGCTATGGTGAAAAAGGAAATATCTTCAGTTAAAAAGTGGAAAGAATCTTTCTGAGAAACTGCTTTGTATTCTATTAATTCATCTCACAGAGTTACAGCTTTCCCCTCAAGAAGCCTTTCGCTAAGGCTGTTCTTGTGGAATTTGCAAATTGATATTTGGAAGCCCATAGAGGGCTATGGTGAAAAACTAAATATCTTCAGATAAAAACTGGAAAGACGTTTTTTGAGAAACTGCATTGTGTTTTATCAGTTCATCTCACAGAGTTACAGCTTTCACCTCAAGAAGCCTTTCGCTAAGACTGTTCTTGTGGAATTTGCAAAGTGATATTTCGAAGCCCATAGAGGGCTATGGAGAAAAAGGAAATATATTCAGTTAAGAACTGGAAAGAAGCTTTCTGAGAAAATGCTTTGTGTTCTGTTAATTCATCTCATAGAGTTACTGCTTTCCCCTCAAAAGCCTTTCTCTAAGACTGTTCTTGTGGAATTTCAAAAGTGATATTTGGAAACCCATAGAGGGCTAAGGTGAAAAAGGAAATATCCTAAGATAAAAACTGAAAAAAAAGATTTTTGATAAATTGCTTTGTGTTCTGTTAATTCATCTCAGAGAGTTATAGCTTTCCTCTCAAGTATTCTTTCGCTTAGACTGTTCTTGTGGAATTTAAAAAGTGATATTTGGAGGCCCATAGAAGGCTAAAGTGAAAAAGGAAATATCTTCAGTTAAAAACTGGAAAGGAGCTTTCTGAGAAACTTCTTTGTGTTCTGTTAATTCATCTCACAGAGTTACAACATTCCAAACAAGAAGCCTTTCGCTAAGACTGTTCTTGTGGAATTTAAAAAGTGATATTTGGAAGCCCATAGAGGGCTATGGTGAGAAAGGAAATATCTTCCGTTAAAAACTGGAAAGAAGCTTTCTGAGAAACGGCTTTGTGTTCTCTTAATTCATCTCACAGAGTTACAGCTTTCCCCTCAAAAGCCTTTTGCTAAGCCTGTTCTTGTGGAATTTGCAAAGTAATATTTGGAAGCCCATAGAGGGCTAAGGTGAAAAAGGAAATCAATTCCGTTAAAAACTGGAAAGAAGCTTTCTGAGAAACGGCTTTGTGTTCTGTTAATTCATCTCAGAGAGTTACAGCTTTGCCCTCAAGAAGCCTTTCCCTAAGACTGTTTTTGTGGAATTTAAAAAGTGATATTTGGAAGCCCATGGAGGGCTAAGGTGAAAAAGGAAATATCCTAAGATAAAAACTGAAAAGAAGCTTTATGAGAAACTGCTTTGGGTTCTGTTAATTCATCTCACAGAGTTATAGCTTTCCTCTCAAGAAGCCTTTCACTAAGACTGTTGTGGAATTTGCAAAGTGATATTCGGAAGCCCAGAGAGGGCTAAGGTGAAAAAGGAAATATCTTCTGTTAAAAACTGGAAAGAAGCTTTATGAGAAACTGCTTTGTGTTCTGTTAATTCATCTCACTGCGTTACAGCTTTTCCCTCAAGAAGCCGTTCACTAAGACTGTTCTTGTGGAATTTGCAAAGTGATATTTGGAAATCCATAGAGGGCTATGGTGAAAAAGGAAATATGCTAAGATAAAAACTGAAAAGAACCTCTCTGAGAAAATGCCTTGCGTTCTGTTAATTGATCTCACAGAGTTACAACTTTCCCCTCAAGAAGCCTTCTGCTAAAGCTGATCTTGTGGAATTTGCAATTTGATATTTGGAAGCCTATAGAGGGGTATGGTGAGAAAGGAAATACCTTCAGTTAAAAACTGGAAAGAAGCTTTCTGATAAACTGCTTTGTGTTCTGCTAATTCATCTCACAGAGTCACAGCTGTCCCCTCAAAAAGCCTTTCGCTAAGACTGTTTTTGTGAAATTTGCAAAGTGATATTTCGAAGCCCTTATAAGGCTATGGGAAAAAGGAAATATCCTAAGATAAAAACTGAAAAGAAGATTTCTGAGAAACTGATTGTGTTCTGTTAATTCATCTCAAAGATTTACAGCTTTCCCCTCAAGAATCCTTTCGCTAAGACTGTTGCTTTGGAATTTGCAAAGTGATATTTGGAAGCCCTTTGAGGGCTATGGTGAAAACTGAAATATCTTCAGTAAAAAACTGGAAAGAAGCTTTCTGAGAAACTGCTTTGTGTTCTGTTAATTCATCTCACAGAGTTACAGCTTTTCCCTGAAGAAGCCTTTCGCTAACTCTGTTCTTGTGGAATTTGCAAAGTGATATTTGGAAGCCCATATAGGGCTATGGTGAAAAAGAAATTGTCCTAAAATAAAAACTGAAAAGAAGCTTTCTGAGAAACTGCTTTGTTCGTTAATTCATCTCACACAGTTACAGCTTTCCCGTCAAGAAGCCGTTCACTGAGACTGTCCTTGTGGAATTTGCAAAGTGATATTGGAAGCCGATAGAGGGTTGTGGCGAAAAGGGATATATCCTAAGATAAAAACCGAAAAGAAGCTTTCTGAGAAACTGCTTTGTGTTCTGTTAAATCATCTTACAGAGTTACAGTTTTCCCCTCATGAAGCCATTCGCTAAGACTGTTCTTGTGGGATTGGCAAAGTGATATTTGGAAGTCCACAGAGGGCTATGGTGAAAAAGGAAATCTCTTTCGTTAAAAACCAGAAAGAAGCTTTCAGAGAAACTGCTTTGTGTTCTGTTAATTCATCTCACAGAGTTACCGCTTTCCCCTCAAGAAGCCTTTCGCTAAGACTGTTCCGGTGGAATATTCAAAGTGATATTTGGAAGCCCATAGGGGGCTATGGTGAAAAACGAAATATGTTCGGTTACAAACTGGAAAGAAGCTTTCTGAGAAACTGCTTTGTGTTCTGTTAAATCATCTTACAGAATTACAGTTTCCCCTCATGAAGCCTTTTGTTAAGACTTTTCTTGTGGGATTTCCAAAGTGATATTTGGAAGTCCATAGAGGACTATGGTGAAAAAGGAAATAACTTACGTTAAAAACTGGAAAGAAACGTTCTGAGTGACTGGTTTGTTTTCCGTTAATTGATCACACAGTGTTACAACTTTCCCCTCAAGAAGTCTTTCACAAAGACTGTTCTGGTAGAATTAGCAGAGTGATATTTTGAAGCAAGTAGAGGGCTATGTTGAAAAAGTAACTGTCTTCCATGAAAAACTGGAAAGAAGCTTTCTGAGAAACTGCTTTGTGTTCTGTTAATTCATCTCACAGAGTTATAGATTTCACCCCAAGAAGCCTTTCGGTAAGATTGTTCTTGTGGAATTTGCAAAGTGATATTTGGAAACCCGTAGAGGGTTATGGTGAAAAAGGAAATATCCTAACATAGAAACTGAAAAGAAGCTTTCTGAGAAACTGCCTTGTGTTCTGTTAATTGATCTCACGGAGTTACAGCTTTTCCCTCAAGAAGCCTTTCGCTAAGGCTGTTCTTGTGGAATTTGCAAAGTGATATTTGGAAGCCTATAGAGGGCTATGGTAAAGAAGGAAATATCTGCAGTTAACAACTGGAAAGAAGCTTTCTGAGAAACTCCTTTGCGTTCTGTTAATTCATCTCTCAGAGTTACAGCTTTCCCCTGGAGAAGCCTTTCGCTAAGACTGCTCTTGTGAAATTTGCAAAGTGATATTTAGAAGCCCTTAGAGGGCTATGAAAAAAGGAAATATCCTAAGATAAAAACTGAAAAGAAGCTTTCTGAGAAACTGCTTTGTGTTCTGTTAATTCATCTCACAGAGTTACAGCTTTCCCCTCAAGAGTCCTTTCGCTGAGACTGTTCTTGTGGAAATTGCATAGTGATATTTGGGAGCCCATAGGAGGCTATGGTGAAAAACGAAACAACTTCAGTTACAAAGTGGAAAGAAGCTTTCTGAGAAACTGCTTTGTGTTCTGTTAATTCATCTCACAGAGTTACAGCGTTCTGCTCAAGAAGCCTTTCGCTAAGGCTGTTCTTGTGGAATTTGCTAAGTGATATTTGGAAGCACGTAGAGGGCTATGGTGAAAAAGGAAACATGCTAAGATAAAAATGGAAAAGAAGCTTTCTGAGAAACTGCTTTGCGTTCTGTTAATTGATCTCACAGAGTTACAGCTTTCCCCTCAGGAAGCCTTCCGCTAAGGCTGTTCTTGTGGAATTTGCAAAGTGATATTTGGAAGCCTATAGAGGGCTATGGTGAGAAAGGAAATACCTTCTGTTTAAAACTGGAAAGAAGCTTTCTGAGAAACTACTTTGTGTTCAGTTAATTCATCTCACAGAGTCACAGCTGTACCCTCAAGAAGCCTTTCGCTAAGACTGTTGTTTTGGAATTTGCAAAGTGATATTTGAAAGCCCTTAGAGGGCTACGGTGAAAACTGAAATATCTTCTGTAAAAAACTGGAAAGAATCTTTCCTAGAATCTGCTTTGTGTTCTGTTAATTCATCTCACAGAGTTACAGCTTTCCCCTGAAGAAGCCTTTCGCTAAGTCTGTTCTTGTGGTATTTGGAAGCCCATAGAGGGCTATGGTGAAAAAGGATATGTTCTAAGATAAAAACTGAAAAGAAGCTTTCTGAGAAACTGATTTGTGAACTGTTAATTCATCTCACACAGTTACAGCTTTCCCGTCAAGAAGCCATTCACTGAGACTGTTCTTGTGGAATTTGGAAAGTGATATTGCAAGCCGATAGAGGGTTGTGGCGGAAAGGGAAATATCCTAAGATAAAAATCGAAAAGAAGCTTTCTGAGAAACTGTATTGTGTTCTCTTAATTCATCTCACAGAGTTATAGCTTTCCCCTCAAGAAGTCATTCATTAAGTCTGTTTCTGTGGAATTTGCAAGGTGATATTTCGAAGCCCTTATAGGTCTATATTGAAAAAGGAAATAGCTTAAGTTAAAAACTGGAAAGAATCTTTCAGAGAAACTGCTTCATGCTCTGATAATTCATCTCACAGAGTTTCAGCTTTCCCTTCAAGAAGCCGTTCACTAAGACTACTCCTGTGGAATTTTCAAAGTGATATATGGAAGCCCATAGAGGGCTATGGTGAAAAAGGAAATATCCTGGGATAAAAACTGAAAAGAAGCTTTCTGAGAAACAGCTTTGTGTTCTGTTAATTCAACTCACAGAGTTAAAGCTTTCTCCTCAAGAAGCATTTCGCTAGGACTGTTCTTGTGGAATTTGCAAAGTGATATTTAGAAGCCCATAGAGGGCTATGGTGAAAATGGAAATATCCTAAGATAAAAACCGAAAAGAAGCTTTCTGAGAAACTGCTTTGTGATCTGTTAATTCATCTCCAGAGTTACAGTTTTCCCCTCAAGAAACCTTTCATGAAGACTGTTCTTGTGATATTTGCAAAGTGATATTTGGAAGCCATAGAGGGCTACGGTGAAAAAGGAAACATCTTCAGATAAAAACTGGAAAGAAGCTTTCTGAGAAACTGCTTTGTGTTCTGTTAATTCATCTCACAGAATTACAGCGTTCTCCTCAAGAAGTCTTTCACTAAGGTTGCTCTTGTGGAATTTGGTAAGTGATATTTCGAAGCCCGTAGAGGGCTATGGTCAAAAAGGAAATATCTTGAGTTAACTACTTGAAAGAAGCTTTCTGAGAAACTGCTTTGTGTTCTATTAATTCATCTCACAGAGTTACAACTTTCTCCTCAAGAAGCCTTTCGCTAAGACTGTTCTTGTGGATTTTGCAAAGTGATATTTGGAAGCCCATAGAGGGCTATGGTGAAAAAGGAATTATCCTAATATAAAACCTGAAAAGAAGCTTTCTGAGAAACTGCTTTGTGTTCTGTGAATTCAATTCAGAGAGTTACAGCTTTCCCCTCAAGAAGCCTTTCTCAAGAAGCCTTTCGCTAAGACTGTTCTTGTGAAAGTTGCAAAGTAATATTTGGAAGCCCATAGTGGGCTATGGTGAAAAGGGAAATTTCTTCCGTTAAAAACTGGAAAGAAGTTTTCTGAGAAACTGCTTTGTGTTCTCTTAATTCATCTCACAGAATTACAGCTCTCCCCTCAAGAAGCCTTTCCCTGAGACAGTTCTTGTGGAATTTGCAAAGTGATATTTGGAAGCCCATAGAGGGCTACGGTAAAAAAGGAAATATCTTCAGTAGAAAACTGGAAAGAAGATTTCTGAGAAACTGCTTTCGGTTCTGTTAATACATCTCACAGAGTTGCAACTTTCCCCTCAAGAAGCCTTTCGCTAACACTGTTTTTGTGGAATTTGCAAAGTGATATTTGGAAGCCCATGAAGGGATATGGTGAAAAAGCAATATCCTAAGATAAAAACTGAAAAGAAGCTTTCTGAGAAACTGCTTTGTGTTCTGTTAATTCACCTCAGAGAGTTACAGCTTTCCCCTCAAGAAACCTTTGGCTAAGACTGTTCTTGTGGAACATGCAAAATGATATTTGGATGCCCATAGAGGGTTATGGTCAAAAAGAAAATATCTTCAGTTAAAAACTGGAAAGAATCTTTCTGAGAAACTGTTTTGTGTTCTGTTAATTCATCTCACAGTGTTATAGCGTTCCTATCAAGAACCTTTTTGCTACGACTGTTCTTGCGAAATTTGCAAAGTAATATTTGGAAGTCCATAGAGGGCTACGGTGAAAAAGAAAATAACTTCAGTTAAAAACTGGAAAGAAGGTTTTTGAGAAACTGCTTTGGGTTCTGTTAATTCATCTCACAGAGTTACACCTTTCCCCTCAGGAAGCCTTTCGCTAAGAAAGTTATTGTGTAATTGGCAAAGTGATATTTGGAAGCCCATAGAGGGCTATGCTGAAAAAGGAAATCACTTTAGTTAAAAAGTGGAAAGAAGCTTTCTGAGAAACGGATGTGTGTTCTCTTATTTCATCTCACAGAGTTACAGCATTCCCCTCAAGAACCCTTTTGCTAAGACTGTTCTTGTGGGATTTGCAAAGTGATATTTGGAAGCCCATAGAGGGCTATGGTGAAAAAGTAAATCTCTTCCGTTAAAAACTGGAAAGAAGCTTTCTGCGAAACGGCTTTGTGTTCTTTTAATTCATCTCACAGAGTTACAGCTTTCCCCTCAAGAAGCATTTCGCTAAGACTGTTCTTTGGAATTTGCAAAATGATATTTGGAAGTCCTTAGAGGGCTATGGTGAAAAAGGAAATATCTTCAGTTAAAAAGTGGAAAGAATCTTTCTGAGAAACTGCTTTGTATTCTATTAATTCATCTCACAGAGTTACAGCTTTCCCCTCAAGAAGCCTTTCGCTAAGGCTGTTCTTGTGGAATTTGCAAATTGATATTTGGAAGCCCATAGAGGGCTATGGTGAAAAACTAAATATCTTCAGATAAAAACTGGAAAGACGTTTTTTGAGAAACTGCATTGTGTTTTATCAGTTCATCTCACAGAGTTACAGCTTTCACCTCAAGAAGCCTTTCGCTAAGACTGTTCTTGTGGAATTTGCAAAGTGATATTTCGAAGCCCATAGAGGGCTATGGAGAAAAAGGAAATATATTCAGTTAAGAACTGGAAAGAAGCTTTCTGAGAAAATGCTTTGTGTTCTGTTAATTCATCTCATAGAGTTACTGCTTTCCCCTCAAAAGCCTTTCTCTAAGACTGTTCTTGTGGAATTTCAAAAGTGATATTTGGAAACCCATAGAGGGCTAAGGTGAAAAAGGAAATATCCTAAGATAAAAACTGAAAAAAAAGATTTTTGATAAATTGCTTTGTGTTCTGTTAATTCATCTCAGAGAGTTATAGCTTTCCTCTCAAGTATTCTTTCGCTTAGACTGTTCTTGTGGAATTTAAAAAGTGATATTTGGAGGCCCATAGAAGGCTAAAGTGAAAAAGGAAATATCTTCAGTTAAAAACTGGAAAGGAGCTTTCTGAGAAACTTCTTTGTGTTCTGTTAATTCATCTCACAGAGTTACAACATTCCAAACAAGAAGCCTTTCGCTAAGACTGTTCTTGTGGAATTTAAAAAGTGATATTTGGAAGCCCATAGAGGGCTATGGTGAGAAAGGAAATATCTTCCGTTAAAAACTGGAAAGAAGCTTTCTGAGAAACGGCTTTGTGTTCTCTTAATTCATCTCACAGAGTTACAGCTTTCCCCTCAAAAGCCTTTTGCTAAGCCTGTTCTTGTGGAATTTGCAAAGTAATATTTGGAAGCCCATAGAGGGCTAAGGTGAAAAAGGAAATCAATTCCGTTAAAAACTGGAAAGAAGCTTTCTGAGAAACGGCTTTGTGTTCTCTTAATTCATCTCACAGAGTTACAGCTTTCCCCTCAAAAGCCTTTTGCTAAGCCTGTTCTTGTGGAATTTGCAAAGTAATATTTGGAAGCCCATAGAGGGCTAAGGTGAAAAAGGAAATCAATTCCGTTAAAAACTGGAAAGAAGCTTTCTGAGAAACGGCTTTGTGTTCTGTTAATTCATCTCAGAGAGTTACAGCTTTGCCCTCAAGAAGCCTTTCCCTAAGACTGTTTTTGTGGAATTTAAAAAGTGATATTTGGAAGCCCATGGAGGGCTAAGGTGAAAAAGGAAATATCCTAAGATAAAAACTGAAAAGAAGCTTTATGAGAAACTGCTTTGGGTTCTGTTAATTCATCTCACAGAGTTATAGCTTTCCTCTCAAGAAGCCTTTCACTAAGACTGTTGTGGAATTTGCAAAGTGATATTCGGAAGCCCAGAGAGGGCTAAGGTGAAAAAGGAAATATCTTCTGTTAAAAACTGGAAAGAAGCTTTATGAGAAACTGCTTTGTGTTCTGTTAATTCATCTCACTGCGTTACAGCTTTTCCCTCAAGAAGCCGTTCACTAAGACTGTTCTTGTGGAATTTGCAAAGTGATATTTGGAAATCCATAGAGGGCTATGGTGAAAAAGGAAATATGCTAAGATAAAAACTGAAAAGAACCTCTCTGAGAAAATGCCTTGCGTTCTGTTAATTGATCTCACAGAGTTACAACTTTCCCCTCAAGAAGCCTTCTGCTAAAGCTGATCTTGTGGAATTTGCAATTTGATATTTGGAAGCCTATAGAGGGGTATGGTGAGAAAGGAAATACCTTCAGTTAAAAACTGGAAAGAAGCTTTCTGATAAACTGCTTTGTGTTCTGCTAATTCATCTCACAGAGTCACAGCTGTGCCCTCAAAAAGCCTTTCGCTAAGACTGTTTTTGTGAAATTTGCAAAGTGATATTTCGAAGCCC